>NC_091744.1:8152721-8347721 GCF_043380555.1 Nothobranchius furzeri | reverse complement strand
GAATGGTGAAAATGTTGTAACCGTTTGTTACAAATCAGTAAATGCGTTTTGTCCTCATGGGCTCCCGTAGAAGGAATCACGGCATTGACCAGAGACTTAGATACACTCCCTTGTATTTTAGACCCGATTTTTATGGTTATACTGTATGTTTAGAAGCTGCCAATATAATTTTTTAACAACTGGGTCTCATTTCATTCATTTTCATCAACACAACACATTTCGTCTGGGTGATAATCGTTTTGGTTGCATCTGTGTTTGCAAAACTTCACAACAACTGAAGAATTGTTGGAATTAAACTGAATTCATCCAGCGGTTGACAGCTCTCACTGGAGCCTGGAAGGGGGAATATTTGCCGTCTAAACATTTTTAGTTCAATTCATGCAAACTGGGTAAATAATAGAGACGATGTTGCAGAGCAGATGGATTTTGGTTGAGAATCAAGGGTGAGGTAATGTAGGGTAGCAAGTATGAAGACATGGACATTTTCAGATGATACCTTTGCTCATAGCTGTGTGGAATTTGTGTCAGAAGGGGACAAAGATGATTCTTTTAGCCGCCATTCCTTCCCAACGTTCCTAAGCTGCTTTCAAAATGTTTCCAACAACAGGATGGGGAGATGAACAAAATCCAAACGCTGAAGAAATGTGTCACCAGAGAGAAGAGCAAAACGCAGAAGATGCCTGATGGAGAATAAAAGAAGGAGAGACTAATCAAAAAACAATCTCCCGCTTCCTCGCCTGCTGCTGATACCTCGGGGTTGGAACCACAGATCTTTGTCGGGAAATGGAACTCAGTCAGGAGACCTAATACCATTTCAATAGTCCAATCTCTACTAGTTAATGGAATAGCCAGAGAGATTTCTCCTCTCAGCCCTGAAGAGCACCTTAGGAGACATCCTCAGGTGGGCTTTCAAGTTTCTGCCAGGCCACAGTGTCTTTAAACTACCCGTCACAAAGCTGGTGATGTCTGCAGAATCGAGGGCAAAGGTAACGAAACGGAACAGAGAGGAGAAGGATGGGAGAAAAACGCTCCTATTCAACGCTTTATCCTGCTCTCCCAGCCTTATTTCCCCTTCCTTTGTCATTCTGCTATGTGCCATCTCTGTCCCTTTCTTTTCCAGTGTCCATCACCTCAGCCTTCTCACGTCTCCTCCTTCCCCCTGCCCTTCTTCCTCTGCCTTTCTCAGCACAACACGATTTCTCCTTGATTTCCAGAGAGGGGAGGAGTAGCTGGAATACAAACTAGCTGACTTCACACACACACACACACAGACACACACACACACACACATCCACACGCGTGGTCCGCATGGTGAGGAAGTGTACAGCAGTATGGGAAGATGTCACCAGAGATGAGGTGAATAAGGAGGGCAGGAAAAGTGTTCAGGGAGGAGAAACAGAGGGGAAAAGTGGAGGTAGGAGTCCTCGTCTGTAGAGTTTAGGTTGGGATTAGCTCTTTAACTCTGGCAACAGCGAGATATGCGTCAGCAAACATTAAGCAGCTCATTCGTCCTTAATGCTTTGAACATGAGGTATGAGGTCATCACTCGGTTGTCTCATCTTTTGGAAAAGTAACGCTCTGGTTTATAAAGTCAGCGTTGAGGAATCTTCACACCGGGGTGAGAGACTCCAGATAATTCCTGGTTTTAGGATAATCAGCATCCTTCAGCGGCAGATTAAAACGCCCACAACGGAAACCTGAACGGTAACATAAGTCTTCCCACAGTAGTGAGATGGTGAAATTCTACAGTTTACCCTAACCCTAACACCAACCAGTACAGTACTTAGATGTATATCTGTCCTTTTGTTTTGCAGTTTCTTTTTTAAACTCACTTGATAATTTTTATTCTATTTTTATTGCTGGTGAATTCCATGTTTGTGTGTCTTTTACTGGCATCCTATCGTTTTTGTGTATGTGCCGGCGTCGCCTTAAAGAGAATCTAGGCAGTTTTTCCTAGGGTCCATTTGTAGAAGCAAAAGCAAACCCTATCTCTTCGCTGTGCATTTGTCTTTTTCACACCTTAATCTTACAGCTGAAATGTCTCCTCAGCCTTCGTTAGTGTCTACAGGCGTGATTCATCACTAAAGAAAACAAATCAGCTGTGTTCATGATCTAAAACGTGTAGACAACGTGCAGGAATCAGACTGCAGGTCCAGGTATGTCAGTTCCGTTTATCCCAACAGAGTGATGGGGCCGGGTGGCCTTTCGTTAACCTTGTAAAGGGTCATTTTAGCACATACTGGCTCTAGAAAGTATCCGTTTAACGTATCAATTTCCATACTGCGGGAATGTCTCTTCATCCCACCAGTACTGTCAGAGGTTTATAACCGAGGGAACTCTGTAAAACGTTGTTAGGGTGACAAACATATTTTTTGTTTTTAAATGTTTAAAATTGTATCTATTGAAGAAACATGAACACAGTTTGTAGACATTTTAATTTTCCAGACTGAGTCACAAAAAGAATTCCAGAAATCTGATACTCTGCTGAAATTTGACATGTTTTTAAAAAAATTGCTCTTAATGTGAAAAGATTTAAAATACGCTAAATTGTATTGCTTTTGCTTTTTTTAAAAGGTTTATATTTGATTTGGTTTTGCCATTAAATGTTTGACAGCAAGGACAACATCTTAACATAATATATTTACAACTTTATTCACAATCAGGTCTCAGTCAAATCAAAATGTAGAAATCAAATGTTTTATTTATTTTTAATTGAGAATTACTTACGTAATTTGTCCTAATGGGTTGCTGTATTAAATCATTTTAGAACATTTTTGCAGCCTTGGAGAAAAAAAGATGCAGACAGGTAAGCGTGGGACCTGCCTGTTTTTCAGTATTTGCATTCTGCATGTGTGCATGTGTGTGTGTGTGTGTGTGTGTGTGTGTGTGTGTGTGTGTGTGTGTGTGTGTGTGTGTGTGTGCGCGCGCGTGTGTGTGTGTGTGTGTGTGTGTGTGTGTGTGTGTGTGTGTGTGTGTGTGTGTGTGTGTGTGTGTGTGTGTGTGTGTGAGAGAGAGAGAGAGAGAGAGAGAGAGAGAGAGAGAGAGAGAGAGAGAGAGAGAGAGAGAGATGCAACTTGTAACAATAACTTCCTAATTACAGTTCCCCAGTGTTTGTGCAATCTTCCTGAAATGCTAACTAGCCCCCTACAGGGACTGTGGTACATTATTAATCCATGTGCTTGCTTGAGCGTGTGTGTCCTGGGCTGGAAAGTGTGTGTGCGACACAAATGTATGTTTGCAGCTTTGTGCGCATCCTTTTTACCTTTTTGCGAGTGATGCGTTGACATGTGAGCTGCTGATGTATGTCAGTGGTTCATGTGGGGAACACTTCTGCTGTCACTGCTCGAGATAGTGGGTCACGCATCAAACATGCAAGCACTCAGAAGCCAATGAAAACACATTATATTTCCGAGACTTGCAAACAGATTACCTGGAAATAAATGAATTATGTCGTGTCTGCAACAACCAGATTCACTGACGTGACATTGATCATCCATTCATCTGTTTTTGGCCGCTTATCCAGGGTCGGGTCACGGGGGCATTAGCCTAAGCAGGGATGCCCAGACTTCCCTCTCCCCAGCCACTTGGGCCAGCTCTTCTAGGGGAATCCTAAGGCATTCCCTGGCCAGCCGTGAGACACAGTCCCTCCAGCGTGTCCTAGGTTTTCCTTTAGGTCTCTGTTGGACGTGTCCAGAAAACCTCACCAGGGAGGTGTCCAGGAGGCATCCTAACTAGATGCCTGATCCATCTCAACTGGCTCCTCTCACTGTGGAGGAGCAGCGGATCTACTCCGAGCCTTTCCCGGATGACTGAGTTTCTCACCTTATCTCTATGGGAGAGCCCAGACATTCTGCGGAGAACGGTTTCCAAAAAAGGATCTTGTTTGGTGCAAGTGACGAGCACTTCCTGTTCAGTAAGAAGCATAACACTTGCTTTGTCTCTAATTGCATATTTCACATTCATTTTGGGATGTTTATCTGTAATTCACTTACACTTATTATTACACAACCATTACATCAGAAAAATATATTTAACTTTTGAGAAATGATCAAATAACATTGTTTTTGTCTTGTCTTTGGTATTTTATTTTTGTTTCTTTTTTTTTAATTCCCATTTACTCAAATCCAGGATTGCCTCTGTGACATTCCAGCACATTTTCTAACGACAAGACAGATTTTGTTTTAAATAACAGAAGTGTTCATTTAAGCAGCAGGACTGGAGAATGCATCTCCAGACACAGCCAGCAGAGAGGTGCCATGCTAACTTTGTATGCAGTTTAATTTCCACACTGTGGGGGCATTTTCTCTCAGGAAAGATCAACATTACGACAAGAGATACAGATCACGCTCCAACACGCTTAATATGAGGAGTAGGACTCTGTTGAAACAGGGATGGCTAAGACAAATATCAGCTGATGGGAGTTCATTCTCAAATGTTATAAAGTGGCTGCAATAAGAGTTGGAAAGAACTGGAGTGCATGGATGAGAGAGAGAGGAGGGTTCTCCCATCATGCAGCGGTGCTCCTTTAGTATTCCTGAAGAACTTGCCCCACAGTGATGCCTCTAGGCACGAGGTTTGTGCTATAGATGGATAGCTTACACTTGGGGGCTTCAGAAAATGATAGATCAAAAACTTTTTTAAAAGCCCTTCAACACTTTTAGGTGAAGGTTGAGAGTGAAACTGGAGCACAGCGACAAGACAGCACCGACGTTAAGCCCATCACTTTTCATTGGTTTCCTATTTGCAGACATGTCGGCTATTCCTCTCCGCTAAAGTTGTCACTTTTCATTACAGCTGATTTTTAATGTTCCCACCTGGCTTCTTACAGATGTAACCATCAGAGACCCACTGCCGCTGACACTTCTGCGGCTGCAGCACAAAAAAGCTTTCACTGCGTTGCTGCTCGCTGAGAAATGCTTCATGGCTTTATCAAGTAAGACTTTTAGAGCTGGCAAATTGTAAGGTTTAAGAACCTCCGGTCGACCTCTTCTCGGTTTTCTTGTTTTGTTTTACTTTAAGTCCTATCAGGAGTGTTCCTCACAACTCATGCGCCTGCTGCAGCAAGCACTGCAGTACTAATGCAGGATGAAAGCAAGATGAGCAACCTCAAAGATTGTTATCAATGAATTCCCAGGACGTGGCTGTGACCGAGGATGTCTGGCCCCGAAACAAACCAGTCAATCATTTTTCACTCCCAAAAGCATAATGGCCTAAAATGAGTCATTGAAACTGTCGCGTTGGAACCACATCACGTCTACTCGTGGTGATAAGAGGGCAGCCCTGTTCTCCTCCTCTTTCTCCTTCATTCCTTGAATCTTTCTCTTTCCTTTCCTCCGTCTGTGGCACTCGGCCAACGTTGGAGTCAGTCAGTGGAAAAACTCTGTTAGTGGTCTGTGCCCTGTGGGACAAAGTGGCTACAACATCCGCTACAACAGATAGTGGGGCAGCCAAAATTTAACTGGCTGAGTGGCTTCGGTTCTCGCACATGCACACCAGCGAGGGTTTGGGCTGCTCGGTGGGGTTTCTGCATCTATCTCAGAGTTTTTGGAAAGTTTTGGGAAGAATTACAATCCACATAAAGAGCTTTTGTGAAACTCTACCACTCAGATGAGCACTATACTTCCAGTGTACTGCTTCCTTGTGTGATGTTCTCGTGTCTCCTTTCAGACGTTACATTTAGGTAAGACATAGAGAATCTGGAGGCCACCGTGAATCACTACTTTATTTTTATTCCCAATAAACCTTTCAGTGAGCGGGTTCGTCTCCTAATGATACATATTTATTAATTAGTCTCTCCCTCCATTCATTTGGCTTCACATTAAAGCATTTTATTTTCAGCATTTCATGGAGTAGTCATGAAAAACCAAACAATGAAAAGATTTAGTGATCTAGTCCTTTGCTCTGCGGGTAACACTGTAGAAAACTGCAACAAAGTGTGATGTAAGCTAGATTACCTTTTTTTGTTATTTTATCAGACTTTTCAGGAATCAAATAAGAACACTGTAGCAAAATGAGTCCGTGTGGACCACGGAGGAATTTCTCATCCAGGAGCTGTCCACGGTCCTGAATTCTCAGCCCGCTCAGCTGCAACACACCCGGCCGTCCCGGGACAAAACCCATAGCACACCAAGTGATGAGCTTATTTATTTTAGCACATGAACACATGTGAGATGCTCTCATATGTTCTGAAAAGGCTAGAGTCACATTTGCACACTGGGTTTGCACGTTCAGAACCAAAAGCAGCTGCTGTACACATTCAGCAGAAGCTAATCAGAAGAATCTGGATCTATTTGCACCCGCATCATGATCACTCTCCTGGAGACACAGCACGAGCTTCCAAATACACCCCCCACCCATTCATCACGACTGTGTACACACACCCTGACACACAAGATGGAATAAAGTAATCTGAAAACCGCAGGAATGCCAAAGCTGGTTTTGCATATTTCAAAGTTGCCTGCGCCATGCGAGTCTAGCCCTCACAGGGCAGCAATGTGAGACAAAGCCCACAAGCTTTCTAGGTGCAATCTACAGATGTTTGGTAGAAGATTAGACTTTACCTGCTCCAGATGCTCCAGATGACGCCGCTCCTTAACACAACGCTCCGCTCGTTGCCTCTGGCAGTACGTGTGTAATGCGTGGTATTATTGTAGTTCTCTTTTTCTTCCTTAGACTCTGTCTATCACAGATTTGTCCCAGCTTCCGCCTGTCTCCTCCATGCTTCCAGAGGAGAGCTGTGACCGGAGAAGATGTGGTGCTTTGACCCGCGTCAGGGTTTTTAGGATGCAAAACGGCGTCTGATGTGATGTTCTGCCTTCTCACCGCTGCCTCTCTCCTCTCAGTTTCTGCCTCTCACACTGCGTCAGGCTCCGCTTCCCCTCCTCCCCTTCCTTCTCTCCTCTCTCTCTCTCTCTCTCTCTCTCTCTCTCTCTCTCTCTCTCTATCGACTGTCTTCCCTCTCACACAGGAACAGACGGTGATTAATTCGCTGGAATTCAGTTTCTCTCTCCGCCTCTTTCTTTCTATAGCTGCACGCTTCAATCACCTCCACTCCGCCGCTTCTCCTCTGAGCTGAAGCGAACAACGGCCAGCTGTTCCGCTGGATGAGAGAGGCTTGCATGGCACTTGAAGCACCACACAGTCTGTGAGATGGTGCTTTTCCATGTGGAGTGTGAGATAGCCCTATCAAGCCCAATCTGGGGAAACTTTTTGACAAAAATGTGAGAAATCTAGTCAAGGAGAGTTCTCCGGGAGAGTGAAGCAGTCATGTAGCTGAGGAATAAGCTGCTGTGATTTGGGTATTTTTTTTTTTTTTTTTGGATGGGGTGTGTGATTGAAAGCCACATCTAAGTGTTTCTCTCCAGCTGCTGCTCGATGCAGAGCAACAGCAACCCACCAAACCAAGCAGGTCAATGTTATTTGAAGCTGGCTGTTTGCCTAAATGCTCCATAGGGCAACCTAATGTCCTGCCAGCAGACATGTTTAGATTAACTGCCTCTTTTGCAGACAAATGCACACGTGCACACACACGTACACACGTGCACACACACACACACACACACACACACACAATCAAGCAAGCACTTGGACAGTATTCAAACATGTCCAGTAAGGACTCAGGGCTGTATTTGAAACTTTGTATTACCAACTTGAAAAAAACGAATTTATTTAATTAAGATTACTATTCTTATTTGTGTTTAGTGCGGCTATTATTTTAAAATAAAGTTTACATAATGATTTCGTATGCTGTGACTATAAAACCGTTGATTCATTTGTTCCTGTTTAGGGTCATGGAGTTACACTGAGGCCCTGTCCACACGTAGCCGGGGATCTGCCAAAACGTAGATATCAGACAAAACCGGAATTTTAAGGTCTGCAACGTCACGTTCCGCGACGAAAAAATGCTGACATCACGTGTGCGACCTGTGTTTACTCTAGCCGGCATCATGGAAGCCCTCAGAGCTGCGCTCGCTTTATCAATTGTCCAAGCGC
Organism: Nothobranchius furzeri; assembly: GCF_043380555.1. Classification (NCBI taxonomy): domain Eukaryota; kingdom Metazoa; phylum Chordata; class Actinopteri; order Cyprinodontiformes; family Nothobranchiidae; genus Nothobranchius; species Nothobranchius furzeri. The sequence goes on along the minus strand of NC_091744.1, from coordinate 8,339,729 downwards.
TTTCTGCTAGTTTGTTTTTGCAAGCGGAATTACTGCTCCTTGCGGAAGACCACAGACGAAGGACGAGGTTAAGAACGGGGGAAGTACTGCCGCCTACAGGTCTGGCATGTCCTTAACAACGTATTTCTCCAGGTACGTGTGGACGGAGTTTGTTTTTAAAACGCGGTGGTGTGGATGCAAGTTTTTGGAGGGGCGGATATTCGTTTTTTAAAAAACCCCGGCTACGTGTGGACTAGGCCTCAGTCACCGGTCCTTTTCAGAGCCAGTAAATGAAACGGACATCATTAATACACAATTTACTCAGATTTAGAGACTCGTTAAAGCCACTAAATAGTCAAACATGCATGTATTTAGTCTGCTGGAGAGAATCTGAATCAAAACAAAACAAAACGTATCTCCTTGCAACCCCAATAACCTTAATGTGCTGTTGAAACTCTATACGCTGATTCTCAGGTGAATCTATAATTGATATAAATTGGCATTTGGAAGTAATAGCTTCACTTACCAAATTGTATTCATTTTAAATAATTTTATTATTTACTCACATTTTATTCCTGAAAATTGAAGAATTTATGTAAAAGTGCTATATGAATAAAGTTTCCATTGCCTTAAACTGTTACGAGCTGAACAGACGTGGAGACCTGTGAAAACATCAAACACAGTAAGGCAATTTCTTCATTTTTGCTGGAGTCAGGGCTTGACTGTTATTACCCAGACTGTAGGAAGCAGGCAGAGGCTTGATCGGGACGAGGCAAGGGTCAGAGCCGTGGAGATCCAAGACAAAAGCAGGAGGGGTAATCCAGAGGCAGAGTCCGTGAAGCAGATCCGAGGTTAGGAGTCCAGAAGATCAGAAGCTATGAGATAGTCCAGTCAGGGAGCAGGCACGTGGGTAGGTCGAGGTTCAGAAGTGAGGTCAGGATCTTTGGTTCAGGCAAGGTTTAGAGTGCTGGAGAATCTACTGGCAAAAATGGTTCAATAATATAAATATGGGCTGCATGGTGGCGCAGTGGTTAGCACTGTTGCCTCACAGCACGAAGGTTGCAGGTTCGAAACTCGGCTGCAGCCTTTCTGCGTGGAGTTTTGTGTTCTTCCCATGCATGCGTGGGTTTCCTCCGGGTACTCCAGTTTCCCCCACAGATCACAACGTGCCCTATAGGTTATAAATTGTAAGTCGCTTTGGATAAAAGCGTCTGCTAAGTGAATAAACAAATATATATATATATATATATATATATATATATATATATATATATATATATATATATATATAATCCAAAAGGTGGCAGTAATACAACACTGACACGCATTTGGCAGCTAAAGTTTTGTTTCTGATTTTTAACAGACCACACTGTCACAGTGGAGTTGGTTGTACTGTTGCCTTGCAGCAAGAAGGGTAACCCTAACCCTGACCCTGACTCCCAGTGGGGAGCTTTTTGAAGTTTGCCTGTACTCTGGGTCCTCTAGCTTCTTCACACAGTGACAAGTGGGTGAAGAAAATAGATGGATGAATGAGTTAGGTGCAGTGGCGGTTCTACATGGAATTACTCCCCGGGCGAGGCCCCCTTTGAGCACCCCCACCCCCACCACCACCACACTACCCCACCTGCACGAACACACGCATGTTTTCTATAAACAGGCATGTGTAAAACATACCTGTTTGATGCTGAAAACATGATGTTTTATTAGAACGACTGTTGAAAATTCATTTTTCTAAGTTGCACATTCATTAATTACTATGAAGTTGTCCGAATGTAAAGCAATATACATTATGTGCTGTGTCAAAATGTATAGAATCAAATATACAAAAACAAACAATAACTAAATATTAAGAATATATGAACATAATGTATTAAAAATATTCTAAATAGCAAAAATATTTCACACATAACAAACTAAAGATAATCACTACAGTATTGCACTTAGAACAGAAAACACAAACTAAAATTAAAACCTAACCTTGATGCAAAGTCATCAATAATGTCATCATATGAAATCTGCTCCCCTACTGAGTGATTGATACTAATCAGAGCCAGGTTAGTGAGCCGCCCCTGAAACATAGGTGACCTCAGGTATGACTTGATCAAGTTTTGAAAAGCTCCTCTCAGCTTGAGCCACAGTGACTGGCAGAGCAGTCCAAAAGTTGGGGTAGATCTCCAACAGATCTTTATCATGACCCATAATATTTTAGAATTGCCTCTGAAATTGTAATTTAAACGGACATAAAAAAACTGTAGACTACCAAAAATGCCAACTTTTACAGAACAACTCAGGTAAAAAATAATCCGTGCAGCCATCTGCAATAAATAAACAGGATAGTTAGTGGTGACTGGGGAGTTTTCTTCTGCTTGTAGAGTTGTTTTATTTATTATTATGTGAACATGATCAACATGTGTTTGTTGTTGTTCAGGCAGGCCACAGGCTGCAGCGAGCATTTAACAAATCCTAGTTTGAATCAGTAAAAAACGATTCAAGGAATAATTTCGAACCATTTGAATATTCGTTTCAATATTTCAGCCCTATTCGCTCGGTCAGGACTAAACAATTTGACCTCGATGGGGGGGGGGCTGACCACAAAATCGTTTTGTTTTTCCTTTTTTTATTCGGCCATTTCACACAATTCAGAAAAACCTGAAAGAATGATAGGCCTGTGTTTATGATATTATGAATGAAATGTGCGTTAAATGGAAGAACATCAAGATGTGATTGACTTTAGCCATGTTAATACCAGGGGCGGATTAAGGACTGAAGAACATCCGGGGCTTAACACATGCACGCACGCGCACACGCACGCGCGCACACGCACGTGACATGCACTAGTCAACATCATAAATGTCTTGTACCACATAATTTTTAATCTGAAGCTACATATTAAGCATATTCAGGGCAGAGTATTGTTCCTGTTAGTGTTTAGTGTGAGATGATAGTAAATATTCCCTTTCTTTCTCCAACAACTTTACCTGATAGTAAGCTAACTTTAGGCAAACCAGCAGCACAACAAATATTTTCAAATAAGACTCACAAACCTGAGTCAGCACCAGTCTCATCAAAGCTGGGGTTCTGTCGTTGTACTTTTGGTCTAAAAAACGTCCTTATGTCCATCTTCACTCATGCGTTTCAGGCAGAGAGTGTAGAAGAAACCGGCTGCTGAAGGGCTTCTTCTTCAGTGGTGGAGGCTCAGGCAGGCTGTATACAAACTACTGCCAGCTGCTCCCTCTCTGTTGGACTTTGGTACTGCATGTTACTTCCGCAATTTAGATCCGGGGCTTCCTATGAAACATCCGGGGCTTCAGCCCAAGTAGCCGGGCCTAACGCCGCCCCTGGTTAATACAGTTGATTCAGCCCCTACCCGCTCATTTCATTTGGGAAAGACCCAGAGGTGAACTCCCCCGCTGCATCCCCCCCCCCCCCCCCCCTTCTTCATACACACTATAGACATAAGATACACACACGTGAACGTTCTCAGTCAGCAGGAGCGCCTGCAGCTGCAGGGAGCACCAACTTGCTGTTTCCAATCCAGACACTGTCATATGACAGATAATAGAAAACCTCGGTGCGGCGCAGATTTCTTTCTTTTTTATTTTTTTTCACTCCGCGCTTGTGCGCCCCTTTTGTGTCATGAAAAAATGCCGCCCCGGGCAACTGCCCTGTCTGCCCGTGCCTAAAACCGCTACTGTTTAGGTGAATGTGGTGCAGATTTAAAGACCAAACAGCCCCATACATAAAATAAACAAGAGCAAGCTAATTTACTGGACTACACAGGCTAAATACATCAAAGAAACACAAGAGGTTGGAGGGCCCTATTACTTTACATTCCATTAGATTTAGACTGACTACTAAAAAAATCTCACCAGAATAAATGCAGAGATTGGCAAGCAAGCTCTCGGTCTATAAATTTATTATAAGTTGCATCATACAGTAGTAGCGTTAGTGGGAACTATATATAAACCCAGCATTCTAACGTTCCAGGGCTGTGATGGCTGTCTTGAGAGTGAACTGTATCCCAGTGACCCTTAAAATGCATGACTGACTGTTAGGAATCAGGAGCACAAGAAGCTGATGAGGTCACGATGGAGAAAAGATCAAGGAGCAACCCATCTTTTTGCATCCATCATTTCTCTGTCTGTCTGTGTGGATCTTTTGTGATTTAAGTTAAATCACACAGAAGTGAACAAGACCTCAGGCTGCGCTACAGATGTTACAGGGATATGAAAAGAACTGCGTCATCTGCTGATCCAGATAAAAAACCCTTTATATGACATAATTTGCACCAAGATGATAAGAAACCTGCTGTGAGGTGAAGATTGTTTATATATTGTATATATTTTGTAATATATTCATTTTACATTGCTTTGGTTTTAACAAGATGTGCTCAATAAAGCTCCTCTCTTTAACGTGTCATGTTGCTGAGAGAGCACTAATGGATTTCTAATTTGCAAAACAGCATTTGGGAACTTCAAACCAAAATCTGGGTGGAAAGCAAAGAGTTTTAAACTCAAACAGCTTACAAAACCATGAATACTTCTGCACTTTCTAATTTACTTTTTAAAATCTAATAAGTAGATGCATGAACTGGATCAAAGCAGTGATGTGTTCTCACTCTAACTCCACACCGCTCTGTTAAAACTCATCCAAATTAATTTAGAGATGGTACATTTTCAATCACCAACAAAATACTAAACATAACTGTAACTTCTACTCAGTGTTAGTCTCTAAAGAGGGCAGTTTGGGTGAACAAACTAAAATCAATATATGTGGATGGGTGGACGGTTATTTTTCAAAGATTAATAATAATTATAATAATAACAATAATAATAATAATAATAATAATAATAATGACCATCATCATCCATTAAAAAGACAATGTGTATTTTATTAATTTAAATGCTGAAGAATATTGGCGGCCTTGTAACCTACAACTATAAAAATTGGGTCTGAAATACATGGGAGTGGGTCTCTGGGCGACGTTATATTTGACGCCATGTTTCCTTCTACAGGAGCCTGTGAGGACAAAACACTGATTTTTAACAAGCGGTTATAAAACTTTCACCATTCATTAACATTGTTGTTTTAGTCCTTTACCTCTTCACTCGTTGCCAGTGATGAAAGGGAGTCTGATGTGCTTGTTATTTTGTTGGAGGTTGTAAACCCAGGGATTTTTGACCCTAATGACCATCCGTTGGTAAGGTCTTACTCAAATACAAAAACACAGCTTGCTTGCAATGATTTAGGGATGTACCACCTCCCTATCGCCAGGAAAAATACACACTAACTTCCTCACCAAGAAAAAAGCGATGAAGACATTTAACTTTTGCATTTTTTTAATTTGGGGCAATAAGGGCCCCAATTAATTTTACTGTAAATTAACTATTTTAAGTATTTACTAATTGTAATAATATTAAGGTAATAATAATGTGATGTAATAATGTTATGCCTTTTCTTCAATTAACTCAATATTCTTTAGAATTTTTTAAGTTCATTTAATGCTTCAATACGGTGGCCCTGAAGTGCAAACCACAAAAACAAATCACAAAACGCAACAACAAATTGAAAAGCGCAACAACAAATTCACTAAACGCAAAACCAAATGAAAACCACAAAAACAAAAACAAACCGGAAGAGGTAGGTACCAATGCTGCAACAACAGGCATCACTGACTGGATGATGGATCCGTTGGCCTTTTGAAACGGAAGTTGTTCTGCTGAACGTGGTTATGTGAAAGAGCAGTCAGCTGGTGTGTCCGAATCCACAGGCAGGATGCTTACGAGTACGGGTCCTCGCCGGTCTAGCAAGGCCAGGTCCTTGCCAGACCGCTAAGACCGGAACACAGCGGCTCTGAATTCGGACAGTCTAGCCTTCACCTCTACGGTGGCCCGTAGGTCCCGTCACAGCCGTGGCGGCAGCTACACGAAAAGGAAAACTGCTAAAGCTAGCGAAAATCAAGCAGGAATATTTAGGAGCTACAGCAGCTTTATCTCCATCAGCAGCGTTTGTTCACAAAAGTTTTCAGGTAAAGTAACTTTGTTTATTCTAGAAGCTTTCAGGACTTACATGTTAACTTTAGATGGTTTCATGTATGTTTTAAGCTACAAAATGAACTTGTTAAACGTACACAGCACATTACTACAGCGTATAATCATGTAGGTAATTAATATAAACCAAATGCATTGTAAATGCCATAGAAACCTGAAAAGCTTAAAGCGGTTCAGTTTATAGACATTTTTCGTTTGAATCTTTGTTTTTAAAATTACATTTTAGGCAGAAATCAGCCAGAACGAGTTTTTTTTCGCAGGTCCCAGTTATTCCCGTGTGTGTGTGTGTGTGTGTGTGTGTGTGCGCGTGCATGCATGTGCGTGTGTGTGTGTGTGTGTGTGTGTGTGTTTGTGTGTGTGTGTATGTGTGCGTGTGTGTGTGTGTGTGTGTGTGTGTGTGTGTGTGTGTGTGTGTGTGCGTGCGTGCGTGTGCGTGTGCGTGCGTGTGCGTGCGTGTGTGCGTGTGTGTGTGTGTGTGTGTGTGTGTGTGTGGCGAATTAAACTTGTCATTTGTTTTAAGGACAGCGGAGCAAAGAAGCGTTTTATTAAGCTTAGAGGTGACGAATGAAGCTGTTTACACACACAACCACAGAAGTTCTTCTGAGAAAAGTAGTTTTACATTCAGGGATTTACACAGCTGACCCGTTTTAATGAAGTAAAAAGTGTTTGTGTGAAGAATAAAAGTTTTATCTTCTCATGTGGATGAATGTAAAAATGTGTTTATTTCCTTTTTGTCACCTGTGGTTTCTGATTTTCTCTGTTTAGGACTGCAGGTGTCCAGGGTCAGGAGAGGCTTTACCTGGTGGTCCTCCTGGGAGAGGGGCCTTCTACTGTTATCATGTTAATGTTATTTAGCTGTTTGATATTTGAATATATTTATTAAAGCAAATACTAACTGATAATTCTTTCTGGTCATTGATTTTATCACCAGTTTTATTATTACAGATGTTTTTGAACATGTTACATGAACAGAAAATGAAAAGATGGTAAGGAGACAAGATTATTTATAATACGTTACACTTATTTACAGATCAAAACCAGTATGGACCAGTTTTGTACGGTTAAAGCAGGATTAACCTGAGTGACTCTTCCTGGATCATTTATTTAAACTGAGTGAGCAGGAAGTCTTTAACAGTGCAGCTGGATCTGCTGCAGTAGGATCCATTTCATTTCATTTTCATTTCATTTATTTATAAAGCCCCTTCTGCGACCAATGCAGATGCCCAAGGTGCTGAACACAACACAATAAAAACATAAAACCATCAGAATAAAATATAACAATCGTAAAACCAGCATAAAATCAATTAAAAGAGGAGAGTAAAAGCAAAAAATAAAATCCAGAAAAAGATTAAGAGGCCGGGGCATAGAAACTGGGTAAAATTTGTTAATCCTGAAAAGCCTTGACAAAAAAATGGGTCTTAAGGCGAGTCTTAAAAACCCCCAATGAGGGTGACTGATGCATCACCAAAGGCAACTGGTTCCAAAGTGCAGGTGCCAACACAGAGAACGCACGGTCCCCCTGTGACCTGCACTTAGTGCGTGGAATGATCAACAGCTCCCTGCCGGCTGAGCGAAGTGCCCGCGAGGGGGCATGCCTATGCAAAAGGTTTCCAAGATATGCTGGAGCAGTTCCATGTAAGGCCCTGTATGCCAGCACCAAGACCTTGAATTTTGCCCTGTATTGTTCAGGCAGCCAATGAAGGGATGCCAACACAGGGGTGATATCCTCCCTGCGCCTAGTGCTTGTAACGAACCTAGCGGCTGAGTTTTGAACCAACTGCAAGTGTGCTACCGCACCCTGACTAAGGCCGGCATACATTGCATTGCAGTAGTCGAGCCTTGAAAGAACAAAAGTGTGTGTGACAGTCTCTAAATGTACTCTGGACAGCAGGGGCTTAATTCTGGCTAGTCGGTGTAAGTTAAAAAAACATGATCGCACAACATGGTTGATTTGTGCGTCACATTTTAGGGCTGAGTCCAGTTGCACTCCCAAATTTCTGATGGTGGTCTTCATGTTGGATGCTAAAGGGCCCAGATTCACAGCTTTGCATGGGCGTGTAGACATGCCAGGGCTAAGGACAATTACTTCAGTCTTAGCGTCATTCAAATGTAAAAAGTTTGTAGCCATCCAGGAGCGCACATCCTCTAAGGCATCTACAAGCTTTGATACTGACCCATCGACCCCCTGCTGAAGTGGGGGGGGGGGGGGGGGGGGTTTACATCTGACAGTCGTCAGCATAAAAATGAAAACGCATGCCGAACCGCCAAAGAAGATTCCCCAACGGTAGTAAGTAGATGGCAAAAAGAAGCGGACCCAGTACAGACCCCTGTGGCACACCCCACTTGAGTCCCTTCCAGGTCGAGGAGGTTTCACCTACACTGACACAAAAACTCCTGTCAGATAAGTAGGAGTGTAGCCATTGTAGGGCTGCACCGGTAATTCCCGCCCAATGTTGTAGCCGATCCAAAAGTATGTCATGATCGACCGTGTCAAAGGCCGCAGACAAATCTAACATCAAAAGAATGACAGCATCCCCCCGTCACAAGCTAAAAAAACATCATTAAGAACCATTAAAAGTGCAGTCTCGGTACTGTGACCTGCTCTGAACCCTGACTGAAAGATCTCCCAGAGTTCGTTAGTGTCTAAAAATGCAACCAGCTGTTAATATACAACCCTCTCAAGCAGCTTAGATAAGTAAGGTAGATGTGAGATAGGTCTGTAATTGGCCAACACAGCCTCCTCCAACCCCTTCTTTTTCAGAAGTGGTCGTACAACAGCCCTCTTAAAGGTAAGGGGAACCACACAAGAGGCCAGACTGGTATTTTAGATAAACAGTATATAAGGGGCCAGAACAGAAAAAGCCTCCTTAAGCATCCTTGGGGGAAGAGCATCATAAGGGGAACCAGAAGGTTTTTGCCTAGAAATGAGTTCCTCCAGCTCTGTCATAGATATAGTCTGGAAGGCTGGCAGGTTTGCCCTAAGTGGCATAGGCTCCATGAAAACAGGAGTGCGACCTACAATAGCAGCCCGAATCATCGCCATCTTGTCCACAAAGTAGTGAAGAAAATCCTCACATGTCCCAGCCAACGCAGCCGTGGACCTGGAGGCAGACGTTGCAGTTTCCAGTACTGAATCAATTACCTTAAAAAGAGTGCGTGGGTCATGAGGATTTGATTCCACAATGTTGGCATAATATCTGATCCTAGCCTGTCGTACCACTTCCTGGTAATCAAAAAGTGACTTTTTATAAATTTCATAAGACACGTGAAGTTTGTCTTGCTTCCACTTTCGCTCAGCTCTCCTGCAGGCCTGCCTGGAGGCCTGGGTCTCATCAGACATCCACGGCTCTGCCCTATGCCCTCCTTTCCTAATCTTAAAGGGAGCAACATCATCCAAAACGGGTGTGCATAGCGTGTCAAAACGAGTAATAAACTTCAACAGGGAGGTGGGCTAAGAGAAGATCCTGTCCTGCTAGACCAAAGCACTCACTGAATCTCGCCACCTTAGCAGGATTTATGGCACGACTGCGCCTCTCAGGAAGAGAAGCTGGGACCTGCCGAGACGGAACACTAAAATTACATAAAATCGGAGAGTGGTCTGAAAAAACAGGCCTCAGCGTGTCCACATTAATGGACTAAAGACCAGAGGAAAGAACCAGGTCAAGAGTGTGTCCCTTCACATGTGTAGGACCCTTCACCCACTGAGAAAGATTCAGTGAACTTAACAGGTGCAAAAAGTCCTCGACCATCGGCTTATCAGGGTAACAAATATGGATGTTAAAATCTCCTACAATCAAAATCTGATCATATCTCAACACATTCATAGCCAAGAAATCAGCAAAGTCTTTTAGAAATTCCACATTCAGTCCAGGCGGGCGATAAATCAATGCCACAAAAAGTTGAGGAAAAGGTCCAAGTTCAAAAGAGCAAACCTCAAAACTAGAAAAAGCACTTAAAGGGATCCTCTGTTTGCAGCTGAAACCTGATTTATAAACAATGAGGAGCCCCCCGCCCCTGCCCGCAGTTCTTGGCGCATTTAAACAACTACAGTCTGCAGGTAATAATTCCGACAGGGCACTCGTGTCTCCCATCGGCATCCAGGTTTCACAAACACCCAAAAAATCGAGCCCTTGTTCCTTAAAGAAGTCTTTCAGAATAAAAGTTTTGTTCATTACCGACCTTGCATTAACCAGGCCGAGGCGAGCCGACGATGACGTGTTTAGTCCAGTAGCAGCAGAATCCAGAGACACGGGCGCAGTTGACACGTAGTCCACATGACGCGCCATCTTGTCCCGAAGATCGATGTTTCCTTACTCTGAGAGGCGCTATCCAGATGTGGATGGAGGGCTGGAGCAGACCCGTGGCTGGACGTTTCTGGCCAGAGGAACATCATACAGGACGGTCTGCAGAGAGAGCTTTGGGACGCTTCCTCTCACTGTCCACTCCATCGTCCATCTACAGGGACTGCTGGGCTGGCTCAGACGACGGTTGTTACGTTTCTGTGAATGACTTGCCTGTTAACAGTAGTGGTGGTCTGCTGGTACCTCCTCCACACACATCTTCCTCACGCTCATCCTGCAGACCCACAACTTCACCAGCACAGAGGCAGATGTGCAGCACAGTGCATGCTGACCTGTAATAGATTAAAAAAGAGGTTTTTTATTGAAAAATGTAAAACAAAACATATAACCTGCAGTACACTGGTTCTGTTCTGTTTAAAGTAAAGCAGCAGGGAAAACTACAGAGAATTTACATTTTTAAGACAGATCTAATCATTATTAGGCTTTAGTTGAATAAACAAATGCACATTGAAAACATTTCAATGCTATTTTATTTAAAAGCCTGTTTTTTAAAACGTTTTACCCCCATTTGATGCAAAAGAAGTTCTAAGGTCCAGTTTACATTAGAAAACATCCTGCTGCATTCAACATTTATAATGCATTTGGTTTATATTAATTACCTACATGATAATACTCTGTAGTAATGTGTTGTGTACGTTTAACAAGTTCATTCTGTAGCTTAAAACACATGAAACCATCTAAAGTTAACATGTAAGTCCTGAAAGCTTCTAGAATAAACAAAGTTACTTTACCTGAAAACGTTTGTGAACAAACGCTGCTGATGGACGTGAAGCTGCTGTCGCTCCTTAACATTCCTGCTTGATTTTCGCTAGCCTTAGCATTTTTCCTTTGCGTGTAGCTGCCGCCGCGGATGTGACGGGACCTAGGGGCCCCCGTAGAGGTGAAGGCTAGACTGTCCGAATTCAGAGCCGCTGGGTTCCGGTCTTAGCGGTCTGGCAAGGACCCGGCCTTGCTGGACCGGCGAGGACCCGTACTCGTAAGCATCCTGCCTGTAGATTCGGACACACCAGCTGACTGCTCTTTCACATAACCACGTTTGGCAGAACAACTTCCAGTTCAAAAGGCCAACGGATCCATCATCCAATCAGTGATGCCTGTTGTTGCAGCATTGGTACCTACCTCTTCCGGTTTGTTTTTTGTTTTTGTGGTTTTCAATTTGTTGTTGCGTTAAGTGATTTGTTTTTGTGGTTTGCACTTCAGGGCCACCGTACTTCAATGAGACGTAGTGACTTTAGATATGCTCTACCATCTTCAGTTGTTTCTGAAGAAATACAAACTGTCACCACTGAGTTAAACAAATGAAATAAGGTGTGAGGTCCAGATCCACGCCTCCAAAAACTGAAGTACAGAATTGTACCTTTTGTTGCTCAGTCTTGATACTGAGGGTACCATTTTGTACCCTTAACTGTGGGTGAATTCATGCTTTTTGTTTGTTTGTTTGTTTGTTTGTTTTTTGCAGGTACCATTCAGGATTAGAATTGGAATCAATTAGAATCTTCCGGTCAGAACTGCCATGCCTGCAGGGACCAACAGAAACAGACTGATGTGTTGAAGGATCTGGCAGACAGGAGAGTTACAGATGAATTAATCAATTTCCCTCTGGGATTAATAAAGTATTTTTGAATTTGAATTTGAATGAAATCAGGAGGAGCAGAGGAAGACAAGGATGAAGCAAAAGTCTATCAGCCACTGATGGGTTTTGGTTTTCCACGTCACTTTGCAGCGACCATCTCCGTTTTTCAAAATAATCAAGAGGTAACTAAGTTCAACTATTTCAAACACATACGTGAACATTTGGTGCTCAAAAAATCATCTAATTAAAATATGAAGAAAAAAGTGAGGCCAAGACTAATGTGGATTGCTGCTGCATAAAAAAAGTTTTCAGTCTGAAAATAAATCACAGCAATTACACATAAAATGCTCTTTACATTAAGTTTTATATTTGCAAGCACAGTGGCCTGACTGAGTGTAGATCGGGGTTCAAATCCCTTCCCCGTTGCAAGCCAAGATGGACGAGTTCATGAATGCTAATTTTCAGTGTGACATAGATCTGTGTGGCTTTTTCTAACCTAAGTGCTTCTTCGTCTATTTGCTATCAGAAGCTAAAGCAGGACATAGGGGCAGAAGACTATTTTCACATTCTGCATGCATGTGAAATTCACAGTGACCTATCATTTTTCAAAAATAACGAGTAAAAATATTTTCTCTGTGAACCTGCTCCTAAATGAGGGATGAAAGAGGGATTTAAATATTCAAATAATGAACTGATGCACATGATTAAATAAATTCCATGAGAACGTGTCTCGGTGTGTGTTAGCCTGTCAGTGTCTGAGTTTACAGCCCCAGTGTGCCGACGACTCCCCTGAAACTGAAGGAAAGGCCAGCGGTGGCATTGAAGACCAGCCTGGATGAGAGAAAACATGAAAGCAGCAGCCATAATTATCCTTAACCCTAAACCCTGGAGGAGAGAATTAGATGATGCAACATCTTTGGGCTGCAAAAAGAGAACAGGAGCACTTCCCTAGACCTTTTTGTTGAAAAATGTATAAATAAGCACACACACTAATAAACACACAAGCAGATATGCTCACCTAATGAAGAACCAAATGAAGTAGCCTCTAATAACAAAGAGGGAACAGTACTTTAAAATCTTCTGAAGGCAGAGTTTGTAATCACTCTGTAATTATGTCCAATCCTTCAGGGTGGGTTCGAGGATGCAGCGTATCACCCCCTCCATCAAACTGTCCACACACACACACACACACACACACACACACACACTGGTATGTGCTCTCATTTATCGCCATGCAGTAATAACACTAATGATATCCCATGGGTACCTTGGAGTATAAAGTGTGGCTGAGGAAGGACGGTGGGCAAATCAAAGAGTGGGATAGTTAGAGTCTTTGTGGACTGCATGCTCTCATCTCTGTTGGCAGGAACAGCATTTGTGAGTCTGTATGATGTTTAAATAGACACGCATACACACACACACACACACACACATACACACACTGAGGCATGTTCACACAGAGACACAAAGACGAGTGTGTGTTGACTGGAAGACAGAGAACGGGGGAATGGAGAAGAAAAGAGGATTTAAGCGACACTGGCAGCTCTCACACTGTTTTTAGGTCAATGACAAGAAGCCTATTCAACAGTCACATGCAGACTCACAAGCGAAAAGTACTCTAAGGCTTGCAGCTCGCAGCACACAGCAGCAAAATGAAAAAGAAACAATACAAATGTACACAAAAGAGTTGTGCAGTGTACAGTAGCCGGCTTGGCTCCATTTAGCATCAGTTCTCAACAAACTCTCAGATAACAGTTTCCTCCTTGTCGTCACCGCTTGATGCAAAATGTTACAGGGGATGGCTGATGCGGTTTTCTACATGGATCATCTCCGTCTCGTGCTCTGATTGGACCATGCATCCTCGAAACCTTCGTCTTGGCCAAGGTTCAAAGGGACAGTGTGTTCATTTGCAGATGACATGTGAGTGTATGTTTGGGGATTCAGGAGCATCCACGTAGATCAAAGGAGGTTGAAAACAGTCTGTCATCTCCCTAGGAAGCATCACCCCCATACATATTCACCAGAGTGTGTGTGAGCAGTCATGTTCATGTCTCTGAGCATGTGTGTTTTAAAGAACCCCCAGTTACTGTTCATTTATATAAAAAAAGGCCTTGTCAGTGAAAACTTCAATCCTAAGGTATCATTTCTGCATCATACCAGGGACATACTTAATGACTACATACAGGAACATAACGTGGAATTAGAAACAAACTGAGCTCAAACCCTCTTCTAGTGGCTGGCTGTTCAATTCAATTCAATTCAAGTTTATTTATATAGCGCCAAATCACGACAAGAGTCACCTCAAGGCACTTCACAAAGCAAACATTCCGATACAGGTCAGTTCATTTGGCCGATCAGTAAAAGGTTTCCTATATAAGGAACTCAGCAAATTGCATGAAGTTACTGACTAGTGTCGGTGTCTTTACAGCAATCGTCATACTAAGCAAGCATGCAGCGACAGTAGAGAGGAAAACTCCCTTTTAACAGGAAGAAACCTCCAGAGGATCCTGGCTCAGTATAAGCAGCCGTCTGCCATGACTCACTGGGGATCGAGAAGACAGAGCAGACACATGCATACACACACACACACACACACTGTGGTATTTGTTTTAAGCTCCACCCCCTTCATGCATCTAGATGCTTCAGAAAGGGTTTTATAATTGCATCAAAACCCTCTGAATCATAACCGAATCAAACTGTGAGGAGACTACGGATCCACTGTCCTATTTTTGTCTCTGTCCTCTAAAGCAGTGCTGCAGCTAACAATCTCCACTTAGAAAAAAATATGATGGTCTTTGCTGCTGCTTGTGTAAAAGTTACAGTTTAGCTTTCTCTATTCTTCTCTCACCATCTTTCTGTGCTAATGAGCTTGTTGCTGCATCCTTTCTTAAACACTGATCATAGTGGCATTATTCACACACACACACACACACACACACACACACACCACCGCTCCGTCAGCTCTCGGTATGTTGGACGTGTTTATCATGAAGAGTAAAGTTCAAAGCAGAACATAAACCAATAAATAACTCGTACTGTACTTTGTACTTGCAGGACAAATGATCTTTACTGTCCCCATGCAGACTTTTCTATACATAAAGTTTCATTTATAAATCCATCCCTGGCTTTCTGCCTGTGTGTTTATCTCTCAGTATGGAACATGAACAATGCAACTACCACCAACGTGACCTGTAATGCTCACAATCCTGCCTTACTTTTAGCACTTTAGTGCAATAAAACAGCGTTTTCTTCCTCTGCCTCTTTGGCTAAAAAGGACCTGAGCTGTTCTTATTAGTCTAAAATTAAAACAGCTTCTTTATTCTGTTGATGTGCTTTGCAAAATGAGCAGAGAAAAATACTAAAGTAAGTCTCAAGAAAACACATTTGACAGAAAGTGGGAGCCAGTTTTTATGCAGCTGGATTTTCTACCCGGGCAGCCATGTGCCGCTAGACAGAGTGCTGATCCCAGAGCGGCCACGACTGATTTCTTTTTTAATCTTCACCTTTCTCCGCTTGAATTTTGCCCTCAACTTTTCTTCCTCGCTTTACTGGATATTTTATTTCTCTCAAAGTAACAAGAAGCAGCCAAAATAACCCTGTTATTTTGTTGTTTTCTCTGTTGGTTTGTAAGTAGCGTTGGATTTTAATTCATTTAAATGTTTCACCGATTTCAGACATTTGTCGAAAATCATCCATCAGCATTTGTTTACTTTTGCACCTGGGACAACTGCAACTTTTCAAAATGTTGAAGAGGTTAGAAAAAATCTGATTTATGTTTGTATTTCCTTGATTTTTTCCCTTTGTTTTTTTATTTCTGAAATGAGTCTCTCAATTTTTAGGGTAAATTTCAGACTTTTTCCTTCAGGATTTTCTGATAAAGAGCAGAATTCATGGTTCCATCAGTTACCGCCACTCATCCAGATCCAGAAGCAGAAAAGCTGCCCCAGACCATCACACTGCCATCTCCATGTTTGACTGTTGTGATGGTGTTCTTATTCTGAAATGCACTGTTAGTTTTACACCACATGAAACAAGGTACACCTTCCAAAGAATTCCTCTTTTGTTACATTAATCTGCAAAGTCTTGGAGTTTTTCAAGATGATTTGAGCAAATATGACATGGTTGCTTAATGTTCTCTTTGGTCAGCAGAAGTTTTGGTCCTGAAATTATCCCGTGGATAGCAGTTTTTGCTTTTTCTTATTGTTGAATTGTGAACTCTTACCAAGTGATGCCTGCAGTGCTTTAGATGTTGTACTTTGTTCTTATGTTGCTTTAGAACAGGGTAGAATGAGTTGCTTTTTGAGATCTTTAAGCCTACTTCACATCATCAGGCAGTTTCTGTTGAAGCCAAGTTCACAGAGAAATCATTTTTTTCACTCTGAGTACCCCGAGTCACTCTGAGTTTAACATGTGGGCTAAATGTGAAAACAGTCTTCTCCCTGTGTCCTGCATTAGCCGCTGATAGAAAACAGACTGGGAAATGCTAAGATTAGAAAAGCCAGTGACATTTGCATGTCAAAATGTCAAAGTAGCATTCACGGTCTCATCCACTTTGGCTTGTGATGGGTAAGGCTGTTGTGTAGTGTCCAGGAGACAGTAAAGAACGTCTCAGATAGTAGAAGCTAACCATTAGCATTAGCAAAATAGCATTCACGGACTCGTCCACTTTGGCTTGTGATGGGTAAGGCTGTTGTGTAGTGTCCAGGAGACAGTAAAGAACGTCTCAGATAGTAGAAGCTAACTGTTAGCATTAGCAACTGCACAACATGGCAAAATTCCATCAGGCTTGTGTTATTTGTGGAGATAAAACATCAAAGTTGCAGAGCAAACAGAGTCAGTGGTGGAGTCGTGTAGCTGTGAAAATATTAAGACAATTCTCTCATCTGAAGCTCAACTCTAATGTGGCTCACTTCTGGTTCCCGAAACGGGACAGGAGCACCACAGCTTTTGTCGCTCAGAGATCAACTCACAAGGCATTCATATGTACTACCAAGCACTGCAAATTTCTTTAAAAAGCGAGTGAACTTGGTCTTTAATTATTCATGCTTGGCAGTAATTGGGTATGGGATGGCAGCACTTTACTCAGCTTTACAAATTATGTAGTTAATCACACCTAATTCATAATTTAACAAGAGAGTAACTACCTTTTCACAGGAGAAGAATGGAAGGGGTATTTGTTTTCTCCTAAATCAATTAGATCACCATTTCTACCTTTGTCTGATCTGAAACATTAAAACGTGAAAATGAAAATAAAAGAACAATAGAAATCACACTAGTGGTACAAATCAGTGCCGGGCTGGGAGCGGCGCAAACGACCAGGCCCTTTAAAACCATAAAGGTCATGAAAACATGATTTTAGCTGTGGCGGCCTGGATTTGGTAACTGGGCCTTCAATGCCTTCAGCCTTACCTAATATAATGTTGCAACGGTGACTGACTGGCCGTCTGTGAATTTTAGACAATCCCAGAACAGCCAGTGTTGGCCTTTCCCCCACCCTCACCTGTGGGAGATCCTCCAGGTTGCGGGAACGTCCAGCTTCCCAACCAGTGCTTTAAAAGGACCAGTAAGGCCACTTCAGATTTTGAGTTTTTCTGGTCATTTATTAGTAAAAATTCCCGAAAATATCTGTCTGTCCTTAAACATTAGCCATCCACATCCACGCAGCGCCGCCCTTCCCGATACGCAAAACTTGAGGGGCCAACTTTTGCGTACAAGGCGCATCACTGCCGTGAGGTGCACTGCATGTACAGCACCTTCAGCCCAGACACAGGAGCGGAAACAAAGACAAGTTATCAAACACCGTGCTCGTTCCCGCAAAGATAGACCAACCACTGGTTAAATGTGCCGACTGGCAGGTATCGATGGAGCTGATTAGATGACACCCAAACAGATTTATAGTGAGCAAGCACAAGATCTTTTTTTTAACGTACGTTTATCATCATGAAGCAACTGATTGTTTAACGCACCAAGAGAGAAGGGGGGTGAGGAAGCGAGTGACAGGACGCTGCATTATTTTGAGATTACGCATGGATGTCTGTTCAATCAGCTAGTTATTAATTAAGTATTAAGAAGGGTATTTTGTGTATTGAGATGGAATACCATTGTGATATAAGAAACCCCGTTAAGACAGTTTCAAACCTCTACATTACAGCTGCAGTTGTGCCACTACCGGCCACACCATCAACAGCTAAAAATGTTTTGAATAATTTGGTTTTGTGTGTAAATACAATTAATAAGACTCACTAAAGTTGCTGATTATTTATAGATGAAAACTATCTTCTCGGTGCAAGAAGACTTCAATAACTTTGTCATAGAGCTGTTTAGTTCCACCAGTACGTCCTTTTCTATGGCCATGGAGGCCAAGCATGAGTCGCTTCTGGCTGAGACAAACAACCTAACGACGGGGTTGAGCGGCCTCTCGTAATGATGTCCAGTTTCTGTGAAAAAGACCCTGAGACCAAACCAATTTCTTCTTCTCCATTAGCCATCCACCTAGTTTGCTGTCAGTTGACAAGTGATGATGATGATGGTGGTGGATGGCTGGTGACGAGTTTTTTTAATACAAGTTATGGACGCTTATCTTCTCCAGCATCCTTCGTTTGTGTTAGAGGTGCCATTCCCTCTCCCCTGCCTCACTGTAGGGGTGGGCTCCTAAGCCCCCCCCCCCCCCCCCTGATGCTCCACCCCTGTATAGGCAACTTGTCTTCTGTTTTTTTCATAGAATATTACAATTTAAAAGGTAAATAATGCAGATGAAGAAAAAAGAAACTGAAAACAAATTACATCCATAAGTCTAAAAGCAAAGTGGAAACTAAGATCGAAGTGCTTGTTTATTCAGAATGAGAACATTAAAAGTGGGATATTGGTGAGTGCTGCTAATGATAGAGATTTAAGAACTTCAGCATCAGGCCACAACATTCTTGAGCCAGCTCTTCAGCTGCTGAACTCTGCAGCAAGCATTGTGTTTTGGCATCCAAAAATGTAAAAACAAATAAAATAAAATAAAAATTAAAAAAACCGAATTGTCCTAATTAGCTGGAGACTTATTTATATTAACTTGTGGCTATTTCCACTGAAAATATGTACAGGAACATCTGGCGGGAAATCATTCCAGTGGTTTGTGGGTTCATGTCAAAAGTCTTGTTGAAATGTGTGCAATGTTAATATTTTACAGTGATTTCATCTGTTCAAGAGAATCTTTTAAAGTAACTCTGAAGATTTAGACTTCCACTTCAACTGTTCCCTTTGTGTGTGAGTGTGTGTGTGCGCGCACATGCGTGCATGAGAGAGAGAGAGAGAGAGAGAGAGAGAGAGAGAGAGAGAGAGAGAGAGAGAGAGAGAGAGACATTTTCATGACCCTTGAGTGCACATTCATGATTTGTGAGCAGTTGTTTAAAGATTGATTTTTCTTTCAACATCCTACTTTACTTGGTTTGGAAATGGGTCTGTGTGGGGTGTCAGAGCGCTGGCTTGAGAGAAACAAAATCTGTGTAGAAGAATTTCTTGTTTTCTGTTATTTTCTTTGGCTGGTGGGGATTCTGTAATCCTGCAATTAAGCTGCAACTCCTTTCTAGCCTTAGGTGTGAGGTGGTGTTTCAAGGTTGAAGATTCTGGGATTTTCCTAAAAATCTTTTAAGCGTGTGAGCCTTAAGTGTGTGTTTGTAGATATGCTGTCACTGAGTGTACTGGCATATATGTGAGGTTGGATCTATTATCTGACGAAGAATCAGAGGTTTTGAGTCAAGTTTTGTCTCCAGACAGCTTCCCTTTGCAGAAACAGGACACGTGTTTGCCATCATCACATTTCAACAACTCAGGTAAAGACTATCAAGTATCAATAAAAAACACTTCCTGCAGCGACTTTGTGACATAGCTGCATTTCACGAGAACATTTTGAATGAAAGATTTTTCAACAAGTCTCTAATCCATTCTTGATTTTTGACAAATATAGCATATTTGATAAAGGTTGTTTTTCCTCTATCTGACTAAATTCAGAGCGAGGAAACAACTTCATGGTAGCTTTTACAGATTTTGAAGATTTGTTGGCTTCTGCAGATGATTACCCATTCTGCAGCGTACATGATGTTCCCTCACGACAAACTTCTCCATCCTGCTTGTTATTTATATACAGTGATACTAAATAAGCCTTGAGGTAAAAACATCCACGCTGTTGGACTAAAGAATATTATTCCTCACAAGTTCAATACTGGTTGTGCAGAGGTGATGTGTGGCAAGGTGGAGAAATGAGGGCCCAGGCGGAATTCAATCCCCCAGACTCCCGGGTGAGAGTCACGCGCACTAACCAGTCAGCCAAAGGGATATCCCCTTGGCCAAGTAGCCAGGGTGCATGATCAATCGGGACACCGTGACAGGACGCTCACACTGCCACAGATGGCTCATTTGCTGCTGTGGCTCCCAGACTCTACTCTCCCCGCCTGAGCTCAGTGGACTCAGTGGTCTCCTTTAAAAGGCAGCTGAAAACTCACCTGTTCAGGCTGGCTTTTGTGTGACCTTGTCTCGGTACCTGTCTATCATTAGTAAGAACTTGCAAGACAGCAATTTGCCAAGGTAGACAGAAGCTCATGTGCGAGAGTGTACGTCGTCAGTCGCTGCAGGCGAGCTGTGAACAGAGCAAGCAGCATGGCTGACAGAAAGCCTCTAAAGTTTTCTCCGCTTCACTAAATGCAATGGGTGACAGGGTGATGATGATCCAAGTGAGACATCGTCATATTAATCTGCTCCAGCAGCTAAATAAACTGTTTAGATAACGTTAACGTGATAATTTAGCTTCTGTTGCTATCAGCTAATGGTGCCTTCGCTTACTCCTCAGAACGCGGACATTCTGACGCCCGATTAGGAAAACTCAGCAGGAACGAAGATACACAGTAAATTTAGTTCACAGCAAAGAGTTTTTGCTTCAGTTCAATTTGCAGTTTATAAAACTACAAGGACCCACCCATAACACTATAGAGGGTAAAGGAGAGGATAGGAGTACATGGAGCTGCATCATTTAGAAAAAGTTGTAGTTAAAGGTTTACATATTGAAGAATTTTTCACAACACTATGATGATAAAATACAAACTGTTGTATGTTATTTATTGTGATATTTATCAAAGATGGTTATAGACTGAGAAAAGAAAAATATATATCTATATATATTTTTAAAAATATATATATAGATATATAAGAAAATACGAAACATTCAAAAGTATCAAAAATCGGTACCATTATATACCGGTATCGATTCCTAGGTACCAGGAATTGGTACGGTATTGATTCAAACGTCAAAGGTACCCATAGGCACAGTAAGCCGCTATTGCTGTACAGTAGGTGTTAAGATGGTCAGCAGAGGGCTACACATTGCTCTCTTATGTGATGTTGCTCACATTTCTGGCTCAAGAACCACTGAAATTATGTTGAAAGCAACAGCTTACATAACGTGTTACACATTTTCTTGATTAATTGTTAAATATTTAAAAGATTTAAAAGTCTTCCTGGTCTATATTAATTTCACACAGAAGCTCAAACAAAAAACAAAGAACTTTTAACCAATCACTGTGAACAAAAGAACAAGAAATAAAGTTGTGAGGAAAGTCTGAAGCTTCTGAGCTTCTCCTTGATGGTTGTCCTGCGTCTCCCTGCAGCAACAAGACTAAGTTTGAATGTGTGTGTATCTGTGTGTTTATGTTCTCATTGTCTGCATGCCTTCGCAGATGTGTGTTTGCAGTGTTTGTGTCAAGGACAGCTGTTCCTTTTCTTTCTTAGCAGGGCTTCAGGTGCAACCTCACCCAGTCTGTCCAAACACTTGTTTCCTCGGGGGACAGTGAGAGACTGTCGCTGCTCTTTGCCCTCAATAAATCCTTCCCGAAGGCGAGCGAACGGCGCGATCCGAAGCTGCTCAGAATTCCTGTTTGTATAATTTTAGTGCCGGTAGCCTTGGAAGTGATGAAACCAATAAAGTGTGCCTGCATCTCGGCATCGCTCTGTGAATATACCGAACGTTATTTACAGAAATAAAGGAGACTGACTGAAACTTACAGCAGGATCAGAAAAAGAACACGTGATTAATTCTCTAAAGGAGAGAAAGATGGAGTTTGGATGATATTACAACGGAAAAAAAGTACGCAAAACGATGAGTCTGTTGTAATGATTCAATAGTTACGCTACACTGTGTTAGATTAATGAAAAATAGTTACTTTTGATATCCTGATATGTTTGATCACGATTCATAAAAGTCTAAATACTTAAACTCTACATACATACATACAATTCCTGTAGCCCTTTCATTTTAAAATTTCCCACTCGACGTATTGTCTGCAATCGAAATATATTTGAATTTTCTATTAGCCGTGACAGAGCTGAGTGGCAATTCTCTCAGGAAGGAGGGAAAAAAGCTGCACTCTACTGAAATTACAGAGTATTCAGGGCTGCAGGAATGCTCGTATTTTAGGTAACCGACTGGTCAGCACAGAGGACTACATCTGATTGGAACTGCACAACAAAGATGATTTACCATGCTTGTGGAAGTGACCTCAGCCGGAATCACCTTCTTGATTGGAACACACTCCAAAATGCTCTTTCAGGAAGTTGGTAATCCTCGTGTGAGAGAATGCATTTCAGATCAGCAGACAGGCTGGGACAATGAGCCAATCCTGTGACAATAAAGACAAGAGAAACACGAAGATGAAAAAGTCTTTATGACTTTGAGTTGATGGTGATGAAAGCCATAAAAACACCCTAAAACTTAGTCTGAGTTGTGTCACATTAGCCTGCATGGGCCTAAACATGGAGTATGTGCTTCACAGCCTTCAGAAATGTTCTAAGTGGCTGTGAGAAACTTTCATGATTATTATCTGCTCCTGTGAGGAACATAGTTTAAATGTATGCTCTTGGTTTTATCCCTTTCAAAGAAAAAATTAAACAAATATTAAAAGAACAAGGATTTGATTGTGGAAATTATCAGGCGTGACTCTAGTTATTTTCTGGACATATTGCCAGTGCTCTGATGACTGCTGTAAACTATTTATTTGTCAAAATTTGAAGCTTCTATGCTATTATGTCCAACTGGAATTGTAACAATTCAGATATTTTATATATTTAATAATTATATTCATCCATTCTCTTATCTGAGGTCGGGTCACAGGGGCAGCAGCCGAAGCAGAGAGGCCCAGACTTCCCTCTCCCCGGCCACTTGGGCCAGCTCCTCCAGGGGCAGTAGCGGTTTTAGGCACGGGCAGACAGGGCAGTTGCCCGGGGCGGCATTTTTTCATGACACAAAAGGGGCGCACAGGCGCTGAGTAAAAAAAAAAGAAGAAAGAAACCTGCGCCGCACCGAGGGTTTTCCATTATCTGTCATATGACAGTGTCTGGATTGGAAACAGCAAGTTGGCGCCCCCTGCAGCTACAGGCGCTCCGTGCACCGTGTGTGTATGAAGAAGAGGAAGGGGAGGGGTTGCGGCGGGGGAATTCACCTCTGGGTGGGTCCAAATGAAATGAGCGTGCAGGGGCTGAATCAACTGTATCAACATGGCTAAAGTCAATCACATCTTGATGTTCTTCCATATTTCATTCATAATATCATAAACACAGGCCTATCATTCTTTCAGGTGTTTCTGAATTGTGTGAAATGGCCGAATAAAAAAAGGAAAAACAAAACGATTTTGTGGTCACCCCCCCATCAAGGTCAAATTGTTTAGTCCTGACTAAAGGAAACTTATTGAGTCAAGAGCCAAACAGAAGAGATGAACATAAAAAGGCTAAAACCACCAGGTGCCCGATTCAGGAAAAAAAGAGGAGAAAGATAAAGGTATGTTCGCTCTCATGATGCATGTTTTCAATTTTTTGAACCAGTTAACTGGGATTTTAACGGTTAAATTCGGTCAACTAATTGCTAACAGAGCTAATAGGGCTGAAATATTGAAACGAATATTCAAACGGTTTGAAAAAATTCCTTGAATCGTTTTTTACTGATTCAAACTAGGATTTGTTAAATGCTCGCTGCAACCTGTGGCCTGCCTGAACAACAACAAACACATGTTGATCATGTTCACATGATAATAAATAAAACAACTCTACAAGCAGAAGAAAACTCCCCAGTCACCACTAACTATCCTGTTTATTTATTGCAGATGGCTGCACTGATTATTTTTTACCTGAGTTGTTCTGTAAAAGTTGGCATTTTTGTTAGTCTACAGTTTTTTATGTCAGTTTAAATTACAATTTCAGAGGCAATTCTAAAATATTATGGATCATGATAAAGATCTATTGGAGATCTACCCCAACTTTTGGACTGCTCTTCCAGTCACTGTGGCTCAAGCTGAGAGGAGCTTTTCAAAACTTGATCAAGTCATACCTGAGGTCACCTATGTTTCAGGGGCGGCTCACTCACCTGGCTCTGATTAGTATCAATCACTCAGTAGGGGAGCAGATTTCATATGATGACATTATTGATGACGTTGCATCAAGGTTAGGTTTTAATTTTAGTTTGTGTTTTCTGTTCTAAGTGCAATGCTGTAGTGATTATCTTTAGTTTGTTATGTGTGAAATATTTTTGCTATTTAGAATATTTATTATATATTATGTGCATATATTCTTAATATTTAGTTAGTTTAGTTGTTTTTGTATATTTGATTTTATATATTTTGATACAGTATATAATGTATATTGCTTTACATTCTGACAACTT
The DNA here is from genome assembly GCF_043380555.1 of Nothobranchius furzeri. Taxonomy (NCBI): domain Eukaryota; kingdom Metazoa; phylum Chordata; class Actinopteri; order Cyprinodontiformes; family Nothobranchiidae; genus Nothobranchius; species Nothobranchius furzeri. The sequence continues at coordinate 8,315,081 of NC_091744.1, read as the reverse complement.
CATAGTAATTAATGTAAATATGTGCAACTTAGAAAAATGAATGTTCAATAGTCGTTCTAATAAAACATGCCTGTTTGTAGAAAACATGTGTGTGTTCGTGCAGGTGGGGTGGTGTGGTGGTGGTGGCGGTGGGGGGGGGGGGGGGGGGGGGGCGCTCAAAGGGGGCCTCGCCCGGGGAGTAATTCCATGTAGAACCGCCACTGTCCAGGGGAATCCCAAAACGTCGCCAAGCCAGCCAAAACATAGTACCTCCAGCGTGTCCTGGGTCTTCCTTTAGGTCTCCTCCTCCCAGTTGGACATGCTCAGAAAACCTCACAAGGGAGGCGTCCAGCAGGCATACTAATCAGTTTCCCGAGCCATCTCAACTGGCTCCTCTCAATGTGGAGAAGCAGCAAGTCTACTCTAAGCCCCTCCAAGATGACAGAATCTCACCCTATCTCTAAGGGAGAGCCCAGACACCCTGTGGAGAAAACTAATTTTGGCCGTTTGTACCCACAATCTCATTCTTTCGGTCACTACCCGAAGCTCATGACCATAGGTGAGGGTAGGAACATAGATCGACTGGTAAATCGAGAGTTTTCCCTTCCGCTCAACTCTCCAGGACAGATTGGTACAACACCCGCATCACTGCAGACGCAGCGCCAATCCGCCTATCGATCTCACGCCCCAGCTTTCGCTCACTTGTGAACAAGACCCCGAGATACTTAAACTCCTCCACTTGGGGCAGGACCTCATCCCTGACCCAGAGAAGGCACTCTACCCTTTTCCGACTCAAGACCAGATGGTCTCAGATTTAGAGGAATTATAAATATTTACCTAAACAAAAAGAGTTGAACAGAGGAAGACAATTTGTGACTAGTGATATAAACAGCCTTGTTGTGCTCTATGATGTGCAACAAAGCAATCTGAGATAGTTCACTTTATTTAAAAAGCCCGTAAAAGACTCTTTTAAACTGAAAAAGACAGTTTTAAGTTATTTAACTGGAACTAAATGTAGTCTCACACCCTCTCGTACAGCATCCTCCCTCCTGAATCTCTCCTGCATCCATGATGCTTTTCCACATTTTCTCTCTTTTCCTTCTCCGATCAGTTTGCTGCTTCAGGTGACCTGAATTGTCTGGGACCTTTTCTCTGATCTCGCACACATTCGATCAGCAGCTGTTTTTGAGCCCATTCATGAACCAAAGTTCACATTTAAACTGAACTGAACAGCCCAATTGACAAAATGATATCACTTCTTTTCTCTGAGAAGCTCAGATTTGTGGGCTCACATATTGATCTTTTGCTTCTTTTACTCAACGTCTCAGCCTGGCACTAACACTTCTCTGTCGTCTACAAACAAGTCCCAGCTTGTCTGACTTCCTTCTGCTTTCCAGTAGATTTATGAGCCTCTAAGTTATTCAATGCTGTTCTATTTTTTTTTTTTTTCAAAATAGTTATTGCTTGATCATCTCATCATCATTTAATCAATTTCCCTCTGGGATTAATAAAGTATTTTTGAACTGGATTGAATCATCATTTCATTCATCAATTAAAGTTGCTATGAATGATTCAAAACACTTTTTCAATTAATTTAAGTTGAGTTTTGCTGAAATTATTTGAGTTGAGCTGAGTAGGATTGGCTTGGGGTTGGGGTTGAGTTGAGTTAGGTTTAGTTGGGTTGGGTTGGGTTTATTCAACAACAGCAGAGTAAATGTGACTTTATTCTGTTTCCCCTTTAAATGTTAAAAACGTGTTAAACTCTGATCTTGCCAACACTTCAGTCCTATAAATGCTATTTCTCAAAAGAGAGGCCATTCCTAAATTCACAGTTTTTCTTAACGACTTTAACATGCGTGCTCTCAGTCACCATCTCTGTTTGCTTGCGGAGGGATTTCTCCATCACTAAATAATTCTTTAGCGCTTATTTCTGCTCACTTGTTTTAGCCACAAGCTACTCACTCTGAAGACTGTGTGCTGGAGCTTACTGCACTGCAACCCCGGGCAGTATTCCTCTGCATATTATTAAAACATGAAGTGGATGGGCATCATTCACTTTTACAGCCTCCTTCATCCTAACAGGTTTCTGATACTCAAAGCTAAAGGGACAGTTTTGCTCATAAATACAAATAGGAGGTGGCTGGTGAGGTAGCTTTAAACTGATTTCACTTCACACGTCCCTTTTGACATGTTGCTGGTCTCGGTTATGTTCCAGGTGGGTTTTGGAACAGTTATAGACACCCACTTGCAGCTCTCTCTGCCATCTGCTCCAAAGCTTTCAGTGGAGTCTGTGCCAAAACTTTATGTTTCATGTATCTGTAAACTCTCACATTTTTCATTTCCGCTGAAATATTTCCCAGTTCAGTGTTATGATGTAAAGTGTGTTTGGAAATCTTTAATGTACTTTTCATTAACTTGGCACTTAAAAAAAATAAACTAATTTGTTGCATTCTTTCATTTTCGTGTTGTGACAGCAGCATTACACACATAAAAAAGAAAATATGCCTAAGTTAAAATTAGGTATCATGACTGATTAAAGCTGCTTTCTGGAGTTTCCCCTTTCAGAAATGATGTATGATTTTTCAGAAATCCGTCAAAGTGATTATCTTATCATGTACTGTGATAAAATGTAAGTGACACGTCTTTTTTTTTTTTTTTTTTTTTTTTGCTAAGTACGCCCCCTGCCCTGCAGAGTTGTGTGTAATAGAAAACTGAGCTCCGACCAGAACTAACCCATAGAGCTCCAGGAGTTGACGTCACTTCTCCCGGCACGCAACAGTTCAAATCGAAACTGCGCCATCTTGGCAGGCAGAAGCCGGCAGCTGGACTATTTGTTATTGTCAGAAAACTCAATCGGACAGGAAATATGGTAGATTCCTGTTGTGCCCCAGAATGCCAGAACAGACACGGATGACATAAGGAATGAGCCATCTACAGGATTCCCCAAGATCCGGAGCGCCGCAAACGTTGGATCATTGTAATAAAACGCGTTAGTGACCGGGCTAAAATGAAACTGTGAGATCCCGAGAGTAAAGGTTTTTGCTTATGCAGCGACCACTTCATATCAGGTACTTAAACCAACGTTTCCTCAACTGTGTATGGTATTTATTTTAAATGCTTTTATTACGATTCTTAGTGGGCTTTCTAAACTTATTTTGGCGTGGCTTTTTCTGTCTTATTACTCATAGCAACAAGTAAACATCACGTAAAACGTTGCCTCGTGATTTCTGCGTGCTGCCGTTTACATGTTTTATGATCACAGCAATTAACCGGCTAAGCTGTATTTAATTTTTAAGCAATGGTTGATCAATTGTCAGATCACACATAAAAAGCACTTTGGATTGCTATTATCTGTCTCACTGAGACAGATCTCAGACAGATCCTGAGACGCTCCTGCCTGACATATTTATTTTATTCATGGAAAAAAATCAAACTAGTGATTTCTCTTGGTGTTCAGTTTATACATTCAAACAGCACAGCACTCTATTTAAACTACTTACGTGTAAATCTGTTATTTGTCCATCCATCCATCCATTTTCATCCGCTTATCCGGAGTCGGGTTACGGGGGCAGTAGCGTCGAGAGTCCCAGACTTCCCTCTCCCCAGCCGCCTGAGCCAGCTCCTCCGCCGGCCAGGTCGAGTAAGAAGTCCGCTCCGACAGCTTCTGGCATTTTTAAAAATTATCCCAGGGGCACGGTAAGGGTCGGAGATGTTTAGTCTATTTAATTTCTGACTATATAAAACGATTTCTTCGGTTTTAAAGTGTGAAGTAAACTCTGACGAAGTAAAATCCAAGCCGATCCCGTTCACGTTAAGATCCGTGTTTGTTTAGCTTCTTTTACCTGCCAATATGGCGTCTACTAACTGAGAGTCACGTGGGGTCCAGAGCTCTATAGCGTTAGATTACCACTTACCTTCTTCAAATTTAAGGAATACCTCAGCTGATGCAGAGTTGATGAACTTTTCACGGACGAGTAAGTCTCTAAAATATAAATACATGAGAACACAACATGACATGAGAATAATACTTGTAAAACGGCGTGTTTTAGCTCTGTTTGTCGGCTACAGAAGCACGTTTATAAACAAGAAACATGAAGATGCCATCTTAAACAAACAGAGCAACAAATGTTTTGTGTGATATGCTTGTCAGCCACTAGATGGTGCCATCGCATAAGAGAAATACTCTGGAAAGAAGCTTTAAATGCCTTTATTATTTGCAATATTAACATTAAATACTAATTATAGTTATTGATCTATGGTTTGTTTCTTTTCTTTTTTTCAATCAGAAAGGACCTAAGTAAAATTTAGGTCTGCATTGATGTTTGAATAGTCTGGCTGCCAAAATTCTATGTCAGTCAATGGAAAAAAGTCTATAAAATAGGTTTTCTGACACGTTTTAAAGACTGTTGGAGGCTTAATTTGTTCATGAGAGTGCTCAAAAGGCTTTCATTGGGCCAGTCACTTTGGTTGGCCACAGACCTGCAAATCACCTTCACTTTAACTGTGTGTGTTTGTCACACTTTTGTTCACAATAAGAGATTCGTCTAAGATGGTCGAAAAACTCTGGGCATGAGGTCAAAAATACAAGATTTCCACCACTCTGGATTTTCATTTTTCTAAAAGAGTTTCATAAAGTAACCTGGTTTCTTTTTTGTGTTGATTAGTACAGCCAGTAGTGCTGCGGCAATCCAATGTTTTGGCTGAGTTGAACTCCAAAAACTTGTGACAATGGTTGCAGGACAGTGGCGCTTAGTGCTGTTTTGCTTCAGATGGGTATTTTCTTGTGGCGCTGACATCACATAGAAACTATAAATTAATGTAAAGCAAGTGTGTGAGGAGTACAATAACCTAGGAGAGAAAACGGTGAACACAGAGTAATAATGAACTACAACATGAAAAAATAAATTTAAAAAACAATCTGTAAACGCAAGCAATAGCGAACTAAATCAAATGCTGATAGATTCATAAACAAAAATAAAAGTTAAGCTAAAACTCTATAATAAACAAAGACCACCAATTACTGGCATATATGACAGAAATTGAATGTAAAAAGAAACACTTACATCCTAGCAACAAGAGGCTGGTGTGTCTAATTAATTACTTTTGAACGTAAAATGATCATAATTAAAAACTCATAAATTCAATTTTTACACTGAGAAACCATATTTGCCCCTTCAGCACAAGTTTAGAGGGAAATGAGTTTAGAGGTATTCAAAAGAATATTCAGATTTTCCAGCTTTCACCCAGCATTTAAATGCACCATGGTGCAGGTCAGGTCAGGTGTAAAAAGAGTCTCAAAACTATTTGTGTATTTATCAATCAATCAATCAAATCAATCAAAGCTTTATTTATAAAGCGCCTTCCGCAACCCTGTCAGGAAGCCCAAAGCGCTGAACATGGTACAGTTGTAAGTAATTATACTGAATAAATCAACAATAAAAGAAATTCAAATTACAAAATACAAATTACAAAATACAAAATGGAAATTACAAGATAGATGAAACATTCCGGTAAAATACAAATGTGTGAGACACAATTGGATTGAGTGGATGGATTGAGTGTACCAATGAAAACTGTGGAATGGATTCAACATAATAGAGGGCCATAATCAAACATGTTCTGGAAACGCCAAGCGGAGGAGGTGTCTTTTTAGGTGATTCTTAAAGACTGGCAGAGAAGGGGACAGCCTAACTGAGGGTGGCAACTGGTTCCAGAGTAACGGTGCTAGGACTGAGAAAGCCCGGTCCCCACGGGTACGACACCTAGACCGAGGGACAGCGAGCAGGCCTTGGTTAGAGGAGCGCAGAGCGCGTGATGGGGAGTGTTTGTTCAGGAGTGTGGCTAGATAGGGGGGAGCACCACCCTGGAAGAAATGATAAACAAAGACGAGTATTTTGAACTGTGAGCGATAGCAAATCGGAAGCCAGTGCAGGGAGGCCAGAACTGGACTGATGTGGTCCCGTTTCCTGGTCCCAGTCAGGAACCTGGCGGTAATGATTTATAAACTGGTTTGTGCATGTTGTAGTTTTGTCTGCGTGTATTTGATCATTTGTGAGCAGAAGTTACACACCAAATGGTAAACACTAAATACAAATCAAGAATTACACAAGCAGAGATCTTTTGAGTATGATTTCTCTCCATACATACGAGTCCACTGAAATGCACTTTTGTTTCTTTCTTTTACCGACTCATAACCGTCAGTCCACAAACTGAAGCCCCATAGAACCAATGCAGCGTAATCAAAACTGTATAAAAAAAGCCAATTTTTAACGTTTCACTCCAGCATTTCTCACTTTTTAATATTCATCACTCATAAGTCCTCAGGGGGAGCATTAGTAGCAGCAGATGTCCTGTGATTGTAATATCCAAGAATCTTTCAGAGCTACCAGTGATCTTTGCCTTGCTGCCATGGTGAAAGAATCCCAAGTGCCTAAAATTTACTAAATGGCTCTGGCAGTAATTTCAGTTCTTTCCACTTCATCGGTTGTTATTACCTCTGCAGTATCTGCACGCTGGTTTCATGCACACATTTATAAATTTCAAGTCTGAAGTACTTTGAGGTTTAAAAAAATTATATTTAAAAATCTTGTGACTTGGTTGATCAGCATGATGATACTTGATCCATCTGGTTTTATCAGTGTTGAACTGGCACAAAGATGTAAATATAACAGTGAGTTGCATGTATTTTTATACAGAGTTTTATTTTTATGACTTTTAAGTAGCCCAGGCTTTTTTCTTTGATGTGCTACTTTGCATTTTTATCTTCTCTATTTATATTCTCTGATCTCATGCTGATATCTCTATTGCAGAGCCTGAAACCAATGTTTTATTACTATTTGGGGATAAAAGATAAAAAAGGTATTTTCTGATGAGTTCCTAAATTTTCACTGTATTACAACAGTAGCACATATGTCTTGAAATCCAAGTAAATAAAACTTTTAAATAGTTGTTGAGCTGGAACACAAGAAATATGCTCCAGAATTTCTTATTAGCATTTAATACCACAGACAAAATTGCTCTGTGAGGGAGTGAAATTATATAAATGACATACAGATGAAAATAGGATGTTTGATTTTAAAATTAAACTTCTTTTTTTTTTTTTTTTTGTAAAACCATTGACAGCTTGGAAAAAAAAGAAAACAGCACGTGCAAATGCTTGGTATTGGCTGGTGATGGAAGGACTTTTTAAAGGAATATTAAGCAGTTTTGGCTTGCTTTTAGCAGCCCCTAGTGTCTGTTAGTGAACGCAAAAGTGAAGCCTCTATCCTCGCTGTGTGTTTGTCTTTTTAACACTTTAAAGTGACAGTGTGTATTTTCCCTGGAGATAAGGGGCAGTAGATACCTAAATTATTGCAAGCAAGCATTAATTTTGTGTTCAAGTTTGACCTTACTAACAGATGAACATAAAGGTCAAAAATCCTTGGGAGTGCAACCTCCAGCAAATAACAAGAACATCAGAATCTCTTTCATCACTTGCAACGAGTGAAGTGGTAAATGTGTGAAACAACAAAGTTAATTAATGCTGAAGGTTTTGTAACCATTTGTTACAAATCAGTAAATGATTTTTGTCCTCACAGGCTTCCGTAGAAGGAAACATGACATAATATGGCATCGCCCAGAGACTTAGACCCGCTCCCATGTATTTTAGAACAGATTTTTATGGTAATATGTTATGAAACCTCCAATATTTTTCAACAACTGGGTGTTTTTTATTTAATTTACAACAACATTTCAATGGATGCTGCTGGGATTACTGGTAAAAACTACACATTATCACTAAAACTGCTGAAATGTGTCCTCAGCCTTTATTAGTTTCTGCAAGAATGATTCATCACTAAATCTAACAAATCAGTTGTGTTTTTATCTAAAACATGCAGGAAATGTGGCACATGGCCAGTATGTTAGCTCCACTTTAATAAGTCCAACAGAGGGCGGCCCACCACTCTGAAGTTTCAAGTGCGATATACTGGCCACAGCCTGTAAAGGGTCATTGTAGCACAGAAGGGCTAAAGAAAATGCTTTAAAAATATGAAAATGTTGCATAGTATGCCTTTAAGTGCATTCCAGTTTTTCATGACTGAATAAAATAAGTTTGTTATAATAAAAAAGGTGCTAATATCACTTTATTCTGAGTTTGTAAGTTTTTGATTCAAACTAGGGTTTCTGATTTAATGTTCAAATTTCATTTATTTTATCTATTTTTATCAACATTGATGTTTCTGTTTGTCACTTCTACGCTATTTTTATGATTTTTATGTTTGAATTGACATTAAAATACAATTATTCTATAAATATTTGTTTACATATTACACAAGATCATTATTAAAGTTAAAGTCCCATTAGTTGTCACACACACAGGTGTGTGTGCGAAATTTTCTCTCCGCATTTGACCCATCCCCTGGGGGAGCAGTGAGCTGCAGACACTACCGCGCTCGGGAACCATTTGGTGGTTTAACCCCCAATCCAACCCCCTTAATGCTGAGTGTCAAGCAGGGAGGCATTGGGTCCAATTTTTTCAAAGTCTTTGGTATGACCCGACCAGGAATCGAACCCTGATCTCCCAGTCTCAGGGTGGACACTCTACCACTAGGTCACTGAGCTGGTTGTAAGGTCACAAGACTCTTGTTGACCAGTTGGAGACACAAAATTACCAGAAAATGTGCAGTTTTAGTTGGAATTACACTGAATTGTTACGTATAAATATTTTCATAGGTTGTCAAATTGTCAAAAAATGTTCACAATCATAAAAAACTCTTGTCACCATTTAAACACAAACATTTCTCTCAATTAGGGCTAAAAACATTCCACATTATTATCTTTTATTTGGTTTAATAAATACTTATTTCTTGATATTTCAAACGCACAGATACAAATTTTAGAATGTCAAATTGCTCCTGACAACCGTTTCTATTTTTTTTGGAAAAACAAATTCTTTATTATTGAAGATTCCTGTAGTGTGACAGGAAATCAAGAAGCCTTGTGAACATTTCAGGATATTGAAGTGAGGGTCAAGGCCTGGGTGGCGACGTATTTCATCCGCACTTCCCGTTAGGAAAATGCTTCTGAAAGAGGCGTTTCCTGGTGGACCGAGAGAGCAGCACTGAGGCAGCAATAGACCGCACCCCCCTCAACCCCCTGTCATGATCCGCCCCAGCCTCCCTGACTGTGTCTCTCCTGCCCTGATATGCCTAATTGTTCTCACCTGTCCCTGATTACTCTGCCCATGCGTTCCTGATTCCCTTGTGTATTTAAACCTCCCTCCTGGTTGTTGTCTTTGTCGGTTCATTGTCGTTGCCCATGTTCGTTCGTCCTGTTGCTCCCGTCCTACAATAAACATCTTTTTATTTTTTACATCCGTCTGCCTGCTCATCTGCCTCCGGAACCCACCACCACACATGGTCTGCCACCTCCACCCGCAGAACATGACACCCCCCTGCATGTGCTGTCGGAGTTTCTCAATCTAAAAACGAGCTGTTAACGAACACGTGCGCACTCGCGTATGCATGCATGCACTTACACAAGACTTACTGCTCAGGAGAAAAACAAACACAGATTCTGCAGCATTCTGGAGGATTTCCTGTTAACCACAATCATTAGATGAAAAAGGGGAGGAGGGTATTTTTTTCAAGGAGGCGAGCGGCTCAGAGCGCCAACGTGTCATGTCGGCAGGTGAGTGGCTGAGCCAGGTGGAGGTGCGGCTGCCTCACCTGGAGGCCAGTGCGGTGCAGCCATGTAGTAATTTGCTGATAACGTCACGTTTTTCTGCTTAGCCATCAGCCACAGCTGATTCTACATAAATATGGAGCAGAAGTTTTAACCTGAAGATGGAGATATAATTATGGTTTGGGGCTTAAATATTAAATTTAAATTAAGTTGCACTAAACTGCCACACTAATGATTACATGTGTACAACACCATTAGACACTCATCTATACATGTTATCAGCAAAAAAAAGTTAATTTAGGCGTTACTTACTCTTTAAGTTTGAAATCCACATTCACAATAAAATGTGTTTAGCTCATTAACTGGTGAAAAGTGGTTTAATGAAAGGTTTAACTGTGACTGTGTAAAGTTTCAAATACTGATAATACTAACAACACTTAGTGTGTTTTAATACTATTTTTTCATATCATTGAGAAATAAATGATTGTAACGGACCCTGGCCTGTCAGACCCTTGATGTCGTCTGAGAACATTCCCTTGAAAACTTAAGTATTGATGCATGTGTCACAGAGTATTCTGATGAGAAATGCTCCACAAGACTAAATAACCTGCCCTCTTTGGAGCAATGAAACATATTCTTTGTGGCTTGAGCAACTGAGCCTTTAAATTTCATCAGCATTGTGCCGTAGAGTTCATACACTGAATGTGTTTCATAAATTGCATGAATTGATGATCTGCTGTCATCGTCACACATATATGTGGTCTCTTCATTTTGCTTTGCAACACCTCTCTAATTAGTTCCTCTGAAAGTAAATTCTGAGCAGCTCTGAGGTTAGTTTCTTCAGCCTGACCTTAAAGACCTCTGGTCATTTTAATCCGATGTCATTCTTCAACATCGAGTGGTTCTCCGTTTGAGATGCAGACACTCCAAACCTCTGCTTTGCATGTCTGTTCAAAAATTGCCTCTCATCTCACTCTTTTTCCCATTTGCAGAAATCCAAGGTTTCATTGGATTCATTGATGCTGTTCAGTACATGTAGCACTGCAAATGGTGCACTTCACAGACTGTTACAATGGCAGCTGGAAGGGGAGGGCAGCAGCTGCTGCGGCTATTCTAATGGCAAGAAAGACTTTTAGAAAGTATCTCACAGCAGGTTCTTTTGGAAAAGTTATCTTGTTTATTTCTGAGCTAGAGTGTCACATGTCCCGAATGTTGAAAATCAGCTATTTAGTTAAGTCTAGGCATGAGAAGGGTCAGCGTGCTTCATAGTTTCTCCCCACAAAGGTGCGTAAGCTGCCACTGCTACTGCTGACGCCCTGATCCACCCAGGACCCAGATTCTCTGCTACGGTCATAATAAGCCATCATCACCATCATTCTCACCAACTGCTGTGAAATTGTCGTTTTACTACAGCAGCAAACTGCTTTGGATGTGCGTTCCTTCAGACCATATTGACAAACAAACTCTTGAAACAAACACACTTCCCATTATTTTAGAAATCTTTTAGACGGCTGTCAGTGGCTGTGGTCTGAAATAGCAATATGTTGCAGCTAGATGTGCTGGTGTGATGCAAAATAATCAGCCACTGTGAAATGTCAGAGGTTGGAGGGATTTTAAAGGTGTGGTTGACTGAAAACCCATATTTTAAGCAACATTTCTGATTATAATGGGTCACTTTGAGTTTTTCATGCAGGCTGAACATCAAAACAGTCTTTGATGCCCATTTCCTGCATTTGCTTCTGATACAAAATAGACAGGGAAATGCAAGGATTTGAATATCCTCACACTGTGATGTCACACAATGTGAATTTGTATTCATGGCCTCGCCCATCTTGGCTCACTCCCGCCAACAGGAAGGCTTTATTTACAGTTTTTCTCGATTGGTTTGGCTCTATTCCTGAAACCGAGATGACAGTCTCAAAACCATAAGGTCATTTGGCCAAACAGTCTGACAGTGCTGCCCAACATTATAGCTCACTAGCAAAATCAAATATCTTTCCCCAAACTCTTCATTGATGCTTCAAAAGCAGATTCATTTCCCATATAAAAGGTCAGTACAGTCAAAATAGCACAGATCCTTCTCAGTTGCCTTGGCACATGTGCATTCATTTAGTGCTTTTGTCAAAATAACCTGGATGATTTAGCACAACACCATGTATCCCCTGCAAAAGCTCATATCTCTCCCAAAAGAGTTTGACCATGTGTCAAAACTAAATATCCTTCCCATATAAATAGTCAATGCCCCCAAAATGCATTATGCCTTTGGCATTGTTTAAGCACTGCAAGTCAAAATGCTCAGACGTTGTGTCACTGAGGCACAGGTCTAGCAACAGAATACCACTATGAATAAAACCAATAGATTTCACAGTAAAATCGGCCTCCAATTAACCACCCATGCTCAAGGAAACTGTAAACATTTTCATTCGTACAAAGAAATGTTAACATTAGAGAACATACTGTGAAAAGAAAACATATACAGGATTCTGTAAATGTGAACAGTTATAAACACAAACAAAAAACAAAAACAACTCTAGCTTACCATACTGTAAATAAGGTTTCAGAACTATAGTACAGTAATATTTTCAGTGGTCGCCATTGTCACCCTCTCTTTCCTGGCCACCATCCTCATCCTCCTGGCCATCGACGCGCTGCTCTCTGTCAGGCCATAAATTCTCATCCACATCGCAACAGATATTTTCTCGTGCGATGCAGCGAGGGAAGAAATGGCGTGAATGTCTCAACCTTCCCCTACATTGATCCCCTGTGATCTCCTCACATGCAGCATCCATTGCATGCAGCAGGGCCCTCTGGTCTTGAGCCTGATGCTCATACACCCTCCACCTCCAAGCTGAAAAAAACTCTTCAATTGGATTTAGGAAAGGAGAGTAAGGTGGAAGAAACTCCATTAGCATCCGGGGATGGGTGGTGAACCAGGTTCTGATGCGTGGGCCGCGGTGGAAGTTCACGTTATCCCACACAATGACATAATGTGGTAGCTGAGGTCCTTCTACACCTCTCTCATTTTCTGGGATCAGATCAGTATAAAGGTGGTCCAAAAAATTGAGGAGCTTTTGTGTATTGTAGGGCCCTAAACTGGGAATGTGTGTGGCCACACCTCTTTCTGACATAGCAGCACACATTGTTATATTTGCCCCTCGCTGGCCTGGGACATCCACAGTGGCTCGGTGGCCAATGATGTTACGGCCACGCCTTTGACCTTTGGCCAAGTTGAAGCCAGCTTCATCAACGAACACTAGGATGTGAGGGGTGTCGTTGCCTTCTAATGCCATTATTCTCTACAATAGAATAGAAATAAATCTAATCAGTCAAGTAGAGACAGATACTGCAGGGAGGATCTAAATTACTGTACAAACAGGGAGTGGGAAACTGACGACAATTTCTAGGCAAAATGCTCTAGTCACACAAAGCTGCATTCTGAAGGTGAAAAGGATGCCGCAAAACAAGAAAACAGTGGTAACCATGTCTTACTGTAATAGTGTTACAGTGATAGACAACCAGTAGTTGACTTACATTCACATACTGGTACCGCAGCCCTTTCACTCTGTCAGAGTTTCTCTCAAATGGTACCCTGTAAATCTGTTTCATGGTCATCTGATGTTTCTTCAATACCCGGTCTATTGTGGAGATGCTGATAGAGTTCATATTTTGGAACATTACATTGTCTAGCAGGATTGCATTACGAATCTGTCTCAGTGTGATGGCATTATTTGCAATGACCATGTTGCATATTTCTCGTTCTTGTTGTTCATTTAGAAGTTTTCTTCTGCCACCCACTTGAGGCTGTCGTCCAATCCTAGACATACAAGTCAAAGGTAAACACTGTAAATTTGTTACAAAATGAGTTACCACTGTAATTGTACTGCTGTCCTATGGTACTAGAAGTGCGATGCACTGCACAGTGACTGGAATACTATTCACAGTATTTTCTCCATTTTTCTGTCTTTGTCATTTTTATAGTATCATATAACATCACATGACGATATTACAGTACACTAGGCCTACACACACACCAACACTGAATAGTTCAATAGCATAGTTCTGTACCCGTTTTTCCTGTGAAAGGTTTGGATGATGGAGGAGACTGTAGACCGAGCCACCTTAGGCTGCACTCGGCGACCTGCCTCTGCCATTGTGAGACTATGGTTTATAACGTGGTCAGTAAGGGTGGCCCAGATTTCATCTGGGACATCATGGTGCCTCCGTGCTCCTCGGCCTCTTCCCCCTATTCCTCCACGCATTCTCACTCCTCCTCTTCCTCTTCTTCTTCCTCCTCTTCCTCGAGCAGGAAGTTGCTGTTGTACTTGGCGAGGTGCTTCCATGTTCACACTGCAAATGAAACTGGCCCCGGGCCAAGCTCTGTCTATATACTTTTGGCAACAGTCATGATCATAGACAACACCTGTCAGGTATCTGAACAACCTGTTTGATTGCTCATCTGAGATGTGGGAGGCTGCTCCTTCGTTAGTTCTAATTTCACCTGATTGATTTTCAAGTACTGTCATAACTTTATCAAATGTTCCAAGATATTCTTTCATGGTATTATATCTTTGATTAATTTTGACAGTTGAACAGACAATTGTGCATATGATGACTTACACAATGAAACCATGCTGATGTGTTTTGGAGTGAGTGACCATTTCACTGACAAATCAACTAATCAGTTTAGATCGGCAAGATCTATTTAGTTGGGAAATGTGCTAAATGTGGGCTCATTGTGCTAACTGTAGCTACTTGTACATAATCATTTAAAAAGAAGCACAGAGTCACTTGAGACATGTACTAAAGCATTTGCAATTTGATTAAACCAATGAAAACTGACATTCTGTTGTGAACAATTGCAAGGTAGTTTGGAGATTTGTCCATGTTATTTTGTGAATGTCATCTCGGTTTCAGGAAATGAGCCAAACGAATCGAGAAAAACTGTAATTATTTTATTTATTTATTTATTTTGCAGCAAGGAGAGAGAGAGTGGAGAGTGTGTTGGTGATTTTGCAACATGGCTGAATGCATTCCGTTAGCCAATCAGAAAAAAAGGTGTGTGCATATCATTATAGATAGACATAGATAGAGACAGACAGACCGACAGACAGACAGACAGACAGACAGACAGACAGACAGACAGACAGACAGACAGACAGATAGATAGACAGACAGATAGATAGACAGATAGATAGATAGATAGATAGATAGATAGATAGATAGATAGATAGATAGATAGATAGATAGATAGATAATAGATAGATGATAGATAGATAGATAGATGATAGATAGATAGATAGATAGATAGATAGATAGATAGATAGATAGATAGATAGATAGATAGATAGATAGATAGATAGATAGATAGATAGATAGATAGATAGATAGATAGATAGATGATAGATAGATAGATAGATAGATAGATAGATAGATAGATAGATAGATAGATAGATAGATAGATAGATAGATAGATAGATAGATAGATGATAGATGATAGATGATAGAAGATAGATAGATAGATAGATAGATAGATAGATAGATAGATAGATAGATAGATAGATAGATAGATAGATAGATAGATAGATAGATAGATAGATAGATAGATAGATAGATAGATAGATAGATAGATAGATAGATAGAAACTTTATTGATCCCACAGGAAATTGCCTTATTCCCACCTGCTCTCATTCATACAGCACACTTCACAATAAGTTACTAAAACACAATTTTAAAAACCTGTTATAAGTTCTGAAACCCCAGTGAAAATGAGTAATCCTGCAGTTTTCAGCCCACCTCTGCACCAGCAAACTTCTGCATCTCAGAACAGGGGCACCATATCTTTTTTTATGACTCACAAGGCATTGATTTGCTCTCTAGAACACTGCAAATATATTGAATAAATGAATAAACCACACCTTTAAGATGCAAGACGTTTAGGTCTAGGCTGCACTTGGACTAGCCGTCAGCTCATCAATCCCAAAATAAGTAAACTCTGTTACTTCAAATAGATGCCGCTCAGGACACTACCTGAAACAAGCGGGATGTTAAATATTTAAAATGTTTAAAGCGCTCATAAAAAGAATAAAAATAATTACATACCTGAAGACCTATAGCTAAGGAACTGCTAAGATCATCTGCATTCTGGCTGATTTTAACCTTGCTGCTGGGTTCTTTATTTAGCTTGAAAGATGCATGAATTGCCTTTCTAACTGTAATACTAATAAATGATTTTAACTGTTCATGCTTTCACTGTCAGGGGTGATTTCATTTTTTGAGGGTAGTGAGGAGAGGCTGCAAAGAAATGAGATGCCCACGGTGAAGCAAAAAGATTATCTGTGATGAAAAACAGCTCGTGCTGGGACTTGTGGACCGACTCACTTTCCCCTCTTATGAACAAGAAATGCACTGAGAGTGTGTGAAAGGAATTTTAAAAACACCATCTGAAAGTGTTTTGGGGTTTTTGTGTGTTTTTTCATATTTACCCTCCTTCACAGGCATGAGCGGTGTCATAATTAGGAGAAGCTCGGCCTCTCAGCCTCAGTCAGCGTTTCTGTTGCTGCTTCCAGCTGTGACTTGTGCCTTTGCCAGAGGACTTGAACAAGCCTTGATTTAATCAAGTGGAAGACAATTAATCATTTAACTTTTCTGTGATTCATTATTTCTCACCAGAATTAGCAATATTAGGGTTAAAAAGGATTTGAGAGTCTGATTTCACAGAGACCATCTGGCTACATACTTTGGTCCTAATGAGAATGCTCTTACTTAATAATCAATTCCTGCATCTCTAATGATTTTCTGATTATGTAATGTTGGTATTGTGACCAGTTTGGCTTTATGTCTAAATTCCTGCATCAATAACATCTTTTTAGAATATTCTGCTGCAGTCAGATGGATTCAGCTTGTTTTCCATATCAATTTATTTCTGATCACAGCTAAACTCCAAAACCTAATTGATATGACGTTTGTGCACACCCACAGAGGTATTTTTATTTAGCCCAGATAATCAGATCCCTGATTCATTTAATTGGAGTCAAAGTGAGATGAAAATGGGGTCACCAAACTTCACTTACTGTATCTATAAGAATCAAACCGATGTCATTAGTTCAATTGAACAGAAGATGGATGTAGATGTTTACAGAACGTGTACACTTTTTATTTCATTACTTTCACATTTCCACATTTTAAAAAAGAACTTTATAAAACTGCTGGAATCAGGCTAAACTTTCTTAACACTTAAAGCAGGGGTGTCAAACTCTTCCATATCTGACATATTGTATCGAAGTATGGGGAAGTACCTGTAAAACATATACACATTCATTTTGTCTTTTGCAGAAAAGAGCAGTGAGAATTATTAGAGGAAGTGGATATGGGGATGATACGGATCCATAGGCGTCATTTTAACCGGGGACACCGGGGACATGTCCCTGGCAACATTTGTGATTGGCAGCTGTGTCCCCCACACTTTCAAAAAAGCCTGCTGATGAGGATTTTTGTTTTACCAGCTCAGATACCAGGGGTCGGCAACCTGTTCCCATCAAAGAGCCATTATTACCCATTTCCCACAGTAAAGAAAACACCGTAGCAGCCGCGGCATTGTGGGCGGGGCCTACCCTCAGACAGCAGAGAGCTGCTCAGAACAGGTGACAGCAGCTGGTACCGGTCGCTCGCATGGGCGTCGCACCCGTGGGGGATTCAACACCCACACTTTTCCAGCTGTTTTGCTCACCTCCACACCAGTCTGGTTTCTTTACGTTGCACTCACTTTGTTTGCCTCATCTCCTTCTTCACCTCCGCTTCTGACAGCCGATGTCGGGTTTCCAGGAGAGCAGGAGAGGGAGGGATGGAAGAGCTCGACTGAATTCATAATTTTACATCTTGACATTAGCTGTACAAAGTCTGAGTTTGATAAAGTGAAGAACAACAATTTGCAGAGGTTTATAACAGGCGCGGTGCCAGGTTTTCATTTTTGGGTGGGCCACAGTAATTTTGGACGGACCGTAATAAGCAGCGACTTAAGTGAAGCAGGCAGGTCGCGCTAGAAAATTTAGTTTAAAAAGACGTCATAAATGTTTTCCCCCATCATTTTTATTTCTAAAATATGAAGTAAAAACTCCCGATTTAATTTTCATTCATTTGTCATTAATATGTAGTCTACACCCGTGCGTTAAGTGGACCATCTTCCAGTAAAAGCAAAGCATCCAGCCCACCTCTCCAAATGCGTAAAATGTGCATCAGCCGCTAGTTAGGCGTGCCGCGCGCACCGTCAGCTATCGGCCCAGACAAGAGCAGAGCAACTAGAGAAAGAATAGAGGATAATTGTGTCTGGATGTGGATGGAGATTACATTTTACAGCAGCCTGATCATCATTTAAATACATAAACCATCACCTGACTTCTAGTCCACGCTTTCAGCATTATTTTAATTGGTGTGTGTGTGTGTGTGTGTGTGTGTGTGTGTGTGTGTGTGTGTGTGTGTGTGTGTGTGTGTGTGTGTGTGTGTGTGTGTGTGTGTTCCACTTCAAACACTGGTCTAACCAACCAGACCAGCGTGTCCAGTGACATATTAATGTTACAATTAAACAGTTTCTCTTCATGTAGGCTAGGAACATTTCGCCTGCTGTGGCCTGACCACTTCTGCTCCACATAAACTTTGTGCGTGATCAAATGTCTCTACAGGAGCTTTCTGAGCTGAAGAGGCTATTCTGCCTCAGACTGGATGCGCCATGCGTCTCCATATTAGAGATGGGAACAAGCACTATTCAGCCAAAGTTTCATAATTTCATAAAAAGAACATTTTTTCAGGTGACACATCCCTCAGAGAGACCGGGTTTCCAGACCGCTTCAGTGGGAGGAAATCTTATCGCATGCACCGTGGTTCTGCGCTGCGAACCCCTCTACAGATCTTCAGCCCACTGTCCACCATGGACGTCACTAGGATTGAGATATAGGGGGGGCTTAGCCCCAGGAGCTTGACCTTGAACATTTTTTTCACATCCTGCAAAAACTTTGTCAATTAATTCATTATCTGAAGAACATTTAACAAATCCTATTATTTTATCACTTTCTTTTCCTTTCCTACCTTTGTGCAGTTTCTCTCTTCTTTTTATAAATAATAGCACTTAATCAGTTCATTAGTGGGGTCTATGTTGAAGAAAGATTTTATATAAGTCCATTAAAAATTAGATATGTTATATTTCCAAATAAAGCTATTCATTTCAGTCTACTGCACTTAACAGGGGGAAATGTTGTAGTCATTTGTTTAATTTGTTTAATTACAACTTGCTTAATTATAAATGTTACTGAAATATGACAAAGAACAAATGAATAATTGTCAAACTTTTATTCTGCCAAATGAGTGTGCAGTTGACAGTTTTAATATATGAATAACACTGAAAGGAGTATGTAATTAACAATTACAAGACAAAATAACAGTATATATAAAAATGAGGGCTGGGACTTGATTAAAAATTTTAATCTAATTAATTAGAGGCTTTGTAATTAATTAATCTAAATTAATCACATTGTAATCGTTCAGGAAAATGTGCTCTCAAAGCAAAACTTAATTAAAATTATGAGACAGAGAATTAAACATTAGACATAGTTATTACTGTAAAACTAAAGCTTTTAATAAAAAATGCATTTTAATTAATCAAACGTCACTGTGTGATATGAAACAAGACCCAAATCAACTAAAA
Organism: Nothobranchius furzeri; assembly: GCF_043380555.1. NCBI lineage: Eukaryota > Metazoa > Chordata > Actinopteri > Cyprinodontiformes > Nothobranchiidae > Nothobranchius > Nothobranchius furzeri. Next base: position 8,295,745 of record NC_091744.1, on the reverse strand, counting down.
TTTATAATTACAAATAGAAAACGCCTGCAAAGGGTTCCTGAGTCTTTAAATAGTCTCTCTTTCTAGTTGAATTACTGAAATAAATTTGACTTTGCACCAGATTCTAATTTTTCCAGTTTCACTCTTTTGTATAATTGGGAGTTTTTATTAGCATTTCTTCTCATAATGTAGTAAAAACACATAAATAATAATCCTTCAAAATGACAGTAGAACAGGCACAAATATGATCTAGGACTTAAATGTACTAACTTTTGACACCAGAGCAGGCGTGACATATTCTGAGAATGATCAGGAACACTAACTGGTTCCAGTTGGATGACTGGAGGATGATGGGAAGATAAAAGATCATGGCGAGGAAATAATGATCTGATGAACAGGTGAGCGGACCTTCCTTACATGGGAAGTCCTGATGTCTCAGGGATGCTGCAGACCCGCAGATTCACGCCTGCAGCAGCGAATCTGGTGTGATCTCCAGCCTGATCATAACTTTCTCGTTCCTCGCTGCCCCTGATACACGTAAGCATCCGCCCCTCAGCTGATGACAGCTTCAACACACCTCGCTGCTTAATGATAGTAATGCATGTGATGTTTAGACAGAGACTCGTCTCAGAAGCATATAACTCCCCGACAGAATTGTTTAGAAAATCATCAGAAAAGTTTCAGAGTGTTTCTGTTTTAACTTAAACTTCTGTTTTCAACTTTAAGACACGTTGTTTGAGATTGTTTACAGAGTAGTGAGAACACGCAGCGTTCTCCCAGCGGCAGCCAGGTGCCTCTCGTTTGTCTGACTACTTTCATAAACTACTGTTAGGCCACAGAATTATTCTGTCTGGTGCTTTCAGCGCTGCACAGATGTTACGTAAATGTTAAAAATATAGCTTACCCCAACTTTTGTAAAGTTTCCTGTGCCACCGGGCAGCTGCAGCAGAGATGATCTCTGAAAAATGTCTGCAACACGGACTCCGTTGTTGTCTGGAAGTTATTTTTTTTTTCAAGTTAAGAAAAGAGGCGGACGGGTTTCCTAAATCCTGCATCAGTCCAAGCAAGGCAACTTCTTTCCGTTTTTATTTCGTTAGTAGACATTAGCACTGTGCATTGTTGTGTGCGTCAGTGATATTCTGTCTACGGGGAAGTCGTGCAATGACAAAGGTTCCGCCTTGCTCGAAATGCATGCTGCGATTAAATGCGTGAAATTTTTTTAACGTGTCGTTTTTTTCTAATTAATCATAATAACGCGTTAAAGTCCCAGCCCTAAAAAAACTCAAAATGATAGGGGGGCTTGTGATTATTTTAGGGGGGCTGAAGCACCCCTAAAACGGACCTAACGACGTCAGCGCTGTCCACCATGGGTGCTCCGAGCCGCGCTGAACACAGTGTCCAGTATAAAGCTCTGATGTTCTGATGGGAATCATTTTCTTACGCAATGTGCGTTAACGATTAAAATGTCAGCTCATCCACGTGCATCAGTGTGCGTCGGGGTAATTCTTTCAAAACAACCAACATCCTTGAGTTCATCTGTCAAAATAAACAGTCAAATGGAAATATCTGTAACCTGCCATTTAACTGTTTTACCTTCCTGTGAAGATTGTTGCAAAGAGAAACAATTAAACTTGATTAACCCAAGAGCCATGCACACTAAGCTGTACTGACTGTAAATGAGGGGGAAATGATTTAATCGGATCCTTTTCTTTTCAACATGGTTTAATGTAAAGTTTCATTCAGTACAAACTTTAGTTACACCAATCTAAAGAGACAGAGCCTGGATTTGTATTCTGAACAGTTTAAACATGTTTAAAACGGAGACGTGCGTGACATGTCTAAAATTCGCACCTGCTCCGCTATTATGGAAATTAAACTAACAAGATGAATAACATGAAATTATTTTAGGCACAGACAATATCCCCCACACTTTTGAAAAGCTTGCAACACGCCTGGTCGCTCGTGTACATCAAAGCTATCTTTCATGAGAAGATAATCAATAAAACGATTTATATAAAGTGGATCCAGAAGTTGTAGCCCGTCTCTGCCTTCAATTTTTGGTAGTTTTCACCCTGTTGATGGTTTAACTGAGCAGGTGCCCCTTTTGTCATACGTTTCTTTTAAAAACATGTTTAGACTGTTCAGAATACAAATCCAGGCTCTGTCACGTTTGATTGTTGTAATTAAACTTTGTAGGTGGGGAAGGTCAGAAAAGGATCCGATCATTTTGTTTTTCCCTCATTTACAATGAAGGAGGTAACGGTGCTGTGCGCCTGGCTCTGGTGTTAATCAAGTTAAATTATATCTATTTTCACAAGAAAGCAGAACAGTTAAAAGCAGGGCTTGTGTTGACCGGACAGTTCGCGTATTTGACCATTTATTTTGACGGAGAAAGAATAGAAAGAATTACCCCGACGCATGCAGACGAATTGACATTTTATTCGTTTCGCACATCGCAGATGTAGCTAAATCACTCAAGAAAAGATTCCCATCCGAACATCTGAGCTGGACATTGCTCAGCATAGCTCACTGTCAGCGTGTACTACATAAGGTACACAGCTAGCTGAAGTTGTGGAGATTGGCTTGGAGCGCATCACAGAACCAGAGCGCATGCGGGAACATTCCTTCCACTGAAGCGAGTGTTTTCCAAACCCTGTCTCTCCGAGAGGCTTGTCACTTAGAAAATGTTCCCTGATGATGAAACTTTGGCTGAATTGTGCTTGTTCCTGTGTCCAATGTGGCGACACATCTTTGAGCCGTCTGAGGAGAGTCCCAGAATCTCACAACGTCTTCAGCTCAGAAAGCGCATATGATTACGCACAAGCGTGACGCGTCAACCCGGTCACACAGTAGACCAGGTTGGACCTGTTCAGGTTTACGCAGACAATCTTTACATTTAGAATTAGCTTACAGATGTAAAATAAATGCAGTAAAATATAAAGCATTTTATTTAAATATCCATTCATTATTTTACAAGCACAGAGAGCCGCATCAGATGGATGGAAGAACGCATGTGGCTCCAGAGCCGCAGGTTGCCGACCCCTGTGCTAGCCTACTTTATTGTCCCCAGCGATTTTTAAACCCCACTCAAGTGTATGGTAATTGTCCCCAGCAATTCTGAAAACAAATTGACGCCCTTGTACGGATCCGATGTTTTCACAACTAGAACTAAGTAAATTTGACAAATTAGTAGAATATCACTTGTTAAAACTTATGTAGAAAGCACATGAAGGATTTGTAAAAAGAGAAGTAATTATAATTTTAAAGGAATTGATATTCGCCGTCGTTGTCGTCGTCTTCCTCCGCTTGTCCGGGTCTGGGTCGCAGGGGCAGCATCCCAACTAGGGAGCTCCAGACCATCCTCTCCCCGGCCACCTCCACCAGCTCCTCCGGCAGGACCCCAAGGTGTTCCCGGACCAGATTGGAGATGTAACCTCTCCAACGTGTCCTGGGTCGACCTGGGGGCCTCCTGCCGGCAGGACATGCCCGAAACACCTCCCCAGGGAGGCATACAGGAGGCATCCTGACCAGATGCCCAAACCACCTCAACTGGCTCCTTTCGATCCGGAGGAGCAGCGGTTCTACTCTGAGTCCCTCCCGAATGTCTGAGCTCTTCACGCTATCTCTAAGGCTGAGCCCGGCCACCCTACGGAGGAAACTCATTTTGGCCGCTCGTATCCACGATCTTGTTCTTTCGGTCATTACCCAAAGCTCATGACCATAGGTGAGGATTGGGACGTAGATCGACCGGTAATTCGAGTGCCTGGCTTTCTGGCTCAGCTCCCTCTTCACCACGACAATCCGCCTGTCGATCTTCCAATCCCTTCTACCCTCACTCGTGAACAAGACCCAGAGATACTTAAACTCCTCCACTTGAGGTAGGACCTCTCCCCCGACCCGGAGTTGGCAAGCCACCCTTTCCCGGTCGAGAACCATGGTCTCAGATTTGGAGTTGCTGATCCTCATCCCAGCCGCTTCACACTCGGCCGCGAACCTACCCAGCAAGAGCTGAAGTTCAGAGCTGGATGAAACTAGGAGGACCACATCATCCGCAAAAAGCAGAGACGAGATTCTCCTGCCACCAAACTCGACACACTCCACACCACGGCTGCTCCTAGAAATTCTGTCCATAAAGGTAATGAACAGAACCGGTGACAAAGGGCAGCCCTGGCGGAGTCCAACCCTCACTGGGAACAGGTTCGACTTACTACCGGCTATGCGGACCAAACTCACGCTCCTCTGGTAAAGGGACTGAATGGCCCTTATCAGAAAGCCACCCACCCCATAGAGCTCTGGACCCCATGTGACTCTCAGTTAGTAGATGCCATATTGGCAGGTAAAAGAAGCTAAACAAACATGGATGTAAACATGAACGTGAACGGGTTCGGCTTGGAATTTACTTCGTCTGAGTTTACTTCACACTTTAAAACCGAAGAAATTGTTTTATATAGTGAGAAAGTAAATAGACTAAACATCTCCGACCCTTACCATGCCCCTGGGATACTTTTTAAAAATGCCAGAAGCTGTCGGAGCGGACTTCTTACTGGACCTAGCCGGGGAACCCCTTGGGATTCCCCCAGAGGAGGAGGCGGCTGGGGAGAGGGAAGTCTGGGACTCTCGACGCTACTGCCCGCTCCGACGCCAGAAGCTGTCGGAGTGGACTTCTTACCGGACCTGGCCGGGGAACCCCTTGGGATTTACCCGGAAGAGCTGGCTCAGGTGGCTGGGGAGAGGGAAGTCTGGGCCTCTCAACGCTACTGCCCCCGCAACCCGACTCCGGATAAGCAGATGAAAATGGATGGACAAATAACAGATTTACACGTAAGTAGTTTAAATAGAGTGCTGTGCTGTTTCAATGTATAAACCGAACGCCAAGAGAAATCACTAGTTTGATTGTTTTCTGTGAATAAAATAAAAATGTCAGGCAGGAGTGGCTCAGGATCTGTCTGATATCTGTCTCAGTGAGACAGATCATAGCAATCCAAAGTGCTTTTTATGTGTGATCTGACAATTGATCAACCATTGTTTGAAAATGAAATACAGCTTAGCCGGTTAATTGCTGTGATCAAAAAACACGTAAACGGCAGCACGCAGAAATCACGAGGCAACGTTTTATGTCATGTTTACTTGTTGCTATGAGTAATAAGACAGAAAAAGCCACGCCAAAATAAGTTTAGGAAGCCCACCAAGAATCGTAATAAAAGCATTTAAAAATAAATACCATACACAGTTGAGGAAACATTGGTTTAAGTACCTGATATGAAGTGGTCGCTGCATAAGCGAAAACCTTTACTCTCTGGATCCCACAGCTTCCTTTTAGCCTGGTCACTAACGCGTTTCATTACAATGATCCAACGTTTGCGGCGCTCCGGATCTTGGGGAATCCTGTAGATGGCTCATTCCTTATGTCGTCCGCGTCTGTTCTGCATCCTGGGGCACAACAGGAATCTACCATATTTCCCGTTTGATTGAGTTTTCTGACATTAACAAATAGTCCAGCAGTGGGCTTCTGCATGCCAATATGGCGCCGTTTCGATTTGAACTGTTGCATGCCGGGAGAAGTGACGTCAACTCCCGGAGCTCTATACTCCTGGAGCGTCCCCCACAGGGTGCCCCTGGGGACACGGTCATAAGCCTTCTCCAAATCCACAAAACACATGTGGATTGGTTGGGCAAACACCCATGCCCCCTCCATCACCCTTGCAAGTGTATAGAGCTGGTCCACAGTTCCACAGCCAGGACGAAAATCACAATTCTCCTCCTCAATCTGAAATTCAACTATCGATCGGACCCTCCTCTCCAGTACCTTGGAGTAGACCTCTCCAGGGAGGCTGAGGAGTGTGATCCCCCTATAGTTGGAACACACCCTCAGGTCACCCTTCTTAAGGATGGGGACCACCACCCCGGTCTGCCACTTCACAGGAACTGCCCCCGATGACCACGCAATGTTGCAGAGACGTGTCAACCATGACAGCCCTACAACATCCATAGCCTTGACATACCCAGTGTTATGACCCCTGCGTTCCTGGGCTCCGATTTTGAACCACCGCACCATGGACAGCTCCTCGCCCTGGCCCAGCTGGTACAGGATCAGCAACCATGGAGAGAGGCACGCTGAGACGCACCCTTCCCGCCGGCCCGCTGACACCAGCTGTGGACAATCAGTGCTCATCAGGACTTTCTACAAAAGATGAGCAGCGGTTCACAGAAGCAAGCAACAAATCCAGGCAGCGGAGGGAGAAACGAATCCAATCGGACGGATCCAGCAGAGAGACAGATCCAAACGGAGGAGCTGAGAGAAAGACACCCGGAGCAGACACACGGAGAACAGACACGGAGACACACACACGGAGGACGAGATCTGAGAGGAAGAGCTAAGACACAGAAAGAAAAGGATGGAGATCGAGCAGATGGAGAAAGACAGAAAGGAAGAAGAGCCGGCAGAGACACAACAGAGATCGAGCACACGAGAGGAGCAGCAGATGAACGAGAGCGCCGAGCAGAATAAAGAAGCGGTGTTCTGGAAGAGAGTTACATCTGGAAATCGTGGAGACGAGGTCCATACACCATCCGTGGATTACGCCAACCAAGAAAAGACAGACAACACGGGGATCTATTCTGGAGGAGAATCATCCGCTTCCAGAGAGAAAGAGAGAACGGGAGAGCGTGACACGCCGGCCACGTCAGGAGCAGCACAGGACCAGAAGGAGAAATCATACCCAAAAGGAGGGTATTATTCGAGCGTGGGGCTTTGCCCTTATTTTCAGTTATATTTTTAAGAGACTAGTTTAACCAGACCTCTGGCTTTATTATTTCAAAGGACCAGTTTTCACTTGCCAGAGACATTTTTAGTTTAATAAACTCCTTTTGACTTTTAGTTGTCCTCGTGTTTGCTCCCACCACACTTGTGTTGCCCCTCCTGGTAATCCTAGGGCTGGAGGGGTGTAACACCCTGGATGAACCTCATCCACCCCCGGGGCTCCGCCGCTGTCTAGTTGTTCGACTACCTCAGCAACTTCTGGCCCCGAGATTGGACAATCCATCCCCAGGTCTCCCGGCTCTGGTTCCTCCTCGGAATGCGCATAGGTGGGATTGAGGAGCTCCTCAAAGTATTCCTTCCACTGTCCGACTATAGCCCCAGTTGACGTCAGCAGCTCCCCATCCCCACTGTAAACAGTGTGAGCGAGTTGCTGCCTTCCTCTCCTGAGGCGTCGGACAGTTTGCCAGAACCTCTTTGGAGCCGATCGATAGTCTTTCTCCATGGCCTCACCAAACTCCTCCCACGCCTGAGATTTTGCCTCGGCAACTGCCACTGCTGCACTCCGGTACCTGTCTGCTGCCTCCGGAGACCCACAGAGAAGCCACGCCCTGTAGGCCTCCTTCTTCAGCTTGACGGCTCCCCGAACCTCTGGTGTCCACCAGTGGGTAAGGGGGTTGCCACCATGACTGGCACCGGCCACCTTGCAACCACAGCTAGCAACAGCCACCTCAACAATCACAGAGTGGAATAAGGCCTACTCGGAGTCAATGTCCCCCACTGCTCTTGGGACACGGTCAAAGCTCTGCCGGAGATGGGAGTTGAAGACCGTCTTAACAGATTCTTCTGCCAGGCATTCCCAGCAGACCCTCACTATGCGTTTGGGTCTGCCAGGTCTACGCGGCATCTTCCCTTGCCATCTGATCCAACTCACCACCAGGTGGTGATCAGTTGACAGCTCAGTTCCTCTCTTCTCTCGGGTGTCCAAAACATACGGCCGCAGGTCAGCTGATACGACTACAATGTCTATCATCAACCTACGACCTAGGCTGCCCTGGTGCCAAGTGTACTGATGGGCATTCTTATGTTCGAACATGGTGTTTGTTATGGCCAAACTGCGGCTTGCACAGAAGTCCAATAACGAAACACCACTTGAGTTCAGATCAGGCGGGCCGTTCCTCCCAATCACACCCCTCCAGGTCAAGCTGTCATTGCCCACGTGAGCATTGAAGTCCCCCAGCAGGACAATGGAGTCCCCTGATGAAGCACTATCTAGCACTCATCCCAGGGACTCCCAAAAGGGTGGGTGCTCAGAACTGATATTTGGCCCATAAGCACAAACAACAGTCAGGATCCGTTCCCCGACCCAAAGGCGCAGAGACGCTACCCTCTCGTCCCCCGGGGTAAACCCCAACACACAGGCAGAGAGTCTTGGGGCTAACAAAAAGCCAACGCCAGCCCTCCGCCTCTCACACGGAGCAACTCCAGCAAAGGAGAGTGTCCAACCCTTCTCAACGACTTGGGTTCCAGAGCCAATGCTATGTGTCGAGGTGAGTCCGACTATATCTAGCCGGTACTGCTCAACCTCTGCCACAAGCTCCTGCTCCTTCCCCGCCAGCGAGGTGACGTTCCATGTCCCAAAAACCAGTTTTCGTGTCCGGGGATCGGAACGCCAAGGCTCCCGCCTTGGTCTGCCACCCGATCCACACTGCACCGGACCCTTCATGTTCCTCCTGCGGGTGGTGGATCCACAGTTGGGAAATTGATATTTTAAAAAAAAGAAAAACAAGATTCCGAACAATGATAATGGAAAGATGTATTTCAGTTAAAGGTGTCTGTTTATGGAATATACAGTGGAATAAAACACCTTAAATCATTTTCTGTATTTTAAAAAAGTGTCAAATTTATCTTGATGAAATAATAAGGCTGAAACACTTGTTTGAGTTGGGGGGTGGCGGTGGGTGAACGACAGTCTTTGAGTTGAACAGCTAATGTCTGATGGGAAATGGGGCAGATATACGTTTTTGCTTCTTTCTGCTCCTTTTCATTAAGAATAATTTGTGAACATGAATTGTTTGAATGTCAAATTTATCTGAATGATTGCATGAAATTAAATAAAAATGGAATGGAATGGAAACTCTGGGCCAAAATGAAAAACTGTGACAAAATTGCGGGCCAAACTCAATATTTCTTTAAAAGTGATGGTAAATGTGCTCATTTTCCTTTATCTACAGATATGTACGATTGAACCTTCTCATTTGGAAAAAATACTTTATTTTGCAGTAGCACTGAATGTGGAACACACGAGCAAATCGATTTTGAATAAAGCTAACATTGGTGGTATTCATTACTCATGTCTCAAATTTAAATTATTAAAAAATATATTGTGTTTCCTTATTAGTGTATATATTCACCATTTCTTTTTGTTTTTGAATCTTTTGATCTTTTAAGTATTTCTATTTTATGTTTTCTTGTTTATTCTTTATTGTTTTACTCTTCTTTGTTGCTCCTGTAATAAATGTTATTGTTGCTGTGACACCAAGCTTTCCCCGCTGAGCAACAATAAATGAATTTTCTAGTCTATTTCTATTCATCTATCTGTGATCTTTCCTGTTATAAAGTAGGTTAAATATTTTTTCACAGGCCAACAACTTAAATAAAAAAATTGTAATTGTCTTGAATGAAAATGGAATATCTCACCTATTAACTTTCATGTTTTGGAGCAGAAAAGGTTAATGAAAACCAAAATATTTCAATCTCAGTTTTATCCACTCTGATTTCCTGTGATGCTCACCTGTTCCAGCCAGAGACCTGCATCTGTGGGTTTGGGCTCTGAGCTGAGGAAGGAGCTGTGTTGTTCTGTTCATCTTCATCACAGATAACAGTTGCTCACATAGGTTTGTGCTGCTGAACATGGAAAGAATCTGAGCAGGCTGACCACGCTGTTGGATCAGTGTGTCAGGGAGGAGAGATAAAAACAACAGCAGCCACAGAGTCATACTGACTGGAGCTCGCCGCTAAACTGGAGTTAAATCATCTTGGTCTAGAAGTTGGTTGGTACTCATCGGCCGAGACCAGATTACTGAGTGGTTAAAATCCTTTTCTGGACTTAAAAGTCGGCTAAATGCTGAGTAAACTCTGTGTTGAGTAAGAGGAGTGTTTTCAGTTTGCCCGAGACGTTGATGCTAGTAGCATGGATGCTAATGACTGTAAAAACATGCCGGTTTTCCTCCTTGAAGCATATGTTCAGGGACGAAATTTTGATTTCAGAAGTGGGGGGACACAGCAGGCTTGTGCGGATTTGGGGTGGGGGGTGTTATGTAAAGACCCCTTGACACGTCACGTGCCCATCTCAATAATTTTTCCATCCTCATATATATATATATATATATATATATATATATATATATATATATATATATATATATATATAATATATATATATATATATATATATATATATATATATATATATATATATATATATATATATATATATATATATATATATATCAAAGTTAAAAAATGTACAACTCTATTATTATTTTTATTTATTATCATTATTGAAGTGCAGTTTTGGCTGTTGACAATGGATAGGCCATTGTATTTATTGTTTTGGGTCTTTTTTATTGTTTTTGGTGCAACATTTTCTAACAGGGAGTGAGATTCCTTTTTTATTCAATTTTTGTTTGTTATTTTTATTCAATTAGAAGTTCTGGTTCTGGACATTTCAATGTTAAATGAAGGTTTATTTGTTGCATTTTAAAAGGTGTACTTGCATTATTATGATATATTAACATTATATTAGTGGTTATTTTGGTCTAGATAATGTTGGCAATATCGTTTATCATCAACAATTTGTTGGACAAAATATCGTCCAGCAAAATTTGTTACTTTCCCAGGCCTAGTCAAAAGTATAAAAATTATTTATACATAAACGGTCCCTCCTGAGATCTGGCCGTTTGTTCATTTGCTGTGTTAGAGGACATGCTGAACTAATGTTTTACACATGATCATCACCCTAACATTTGAGTGTATAAAAACATATTAAATATGTTTTTTCCCTTAAAAGTGTTTAAACAGTTGTTGCATTTCAACACACAAAAAATAAATGGAAAAAAATAAGATAAATCTAATGAAAAGAGTACATCTTTGACATTAAGCTTAAAAAAATCTGTTGACGATGATACTGTTCATTTTTCAGAGCTTTTTAATGTGAACATATACATCGCAATAGATACGTTTACAATAAAGTTAAATGATAAAAGTTTTGAAGTTACACTTCTACTACTACTAGTAATAATAATTATGATGATAATAGTAATAATAATAAAACAATAATTATAATAATACGAATAAATTGTGTCTGAGGAGTCAGTTATGTGGAGGAGATGAGTTTGTAAAAGTTAGTTTTGAGTATGTTTGTGAAGGAGGAGGTGAGTCTGAGCTTAATGCAGGGGTGTCACATGTCCAACTTACGTTTTGACTTTGAAAGAAGTCTCTTATATCCACTTTTCGTTTTCTTGACATGCTGCCTCCTGGCTGTGCCTAACTACCAAAGACTCACAAATGAACAGTTGTTCAAATGTTATGTAATGGAAGCTGAGCTGAGCTGATATTACACAGCTTCTAGTTGACGATGTGACTCAGTACCGGTGTTCCCTAGCGGCTCCAAACTAGCAAAACAACGTGAGCACGTTCTGACTGTTTCCAACTTGAGTGACAGCAGCAACAGCCAATAATACGTTAGCAAGTATCAGCAGAGCCAATAGATTAGCTTTTGGGCGGGTCTAATAGTAAACCGGTTTCCGTTTCGGTCCTAGTGCTCAACCAAATCCATTTAATGGAGCGTAACATTGTTTTTGGATGGAAAAAAGTGCAGGGGACCAAAACTGCCTTTTGAAAAAGTGGGGGGGACATGTCCCACCCGTCCCCCCCCAAAATTACGTCCCAGCATATGTTCCATCTTTGTTGAAACACCCTTCCTTCAGCAGTCAGCCTTTCTCTTCCTGGACATTTTGGGATAATTTGTGGATAGTTATTTTCCCTTGTTGCATTAATTTAGCACGAATGTGGATACACTGCGACCTTGTGGCAAAATACTGTCTGCACTGGTAACTCAATCGCCATGCAGTATGGGAAAATTTAGTTTATAGTCAGTGTGAACTTTGAAGCGGCATAGACCTATTTTAAGACACCTGAAGCTCTCATGGGCCACGTAAAATGATGTGGCGGGCCACATCTGGCCCGCGAGCCTCGTATCTGACTCATGCGACTTCACCTTCTGGAGGCAGGTGTTGCAGATTTGCAACGTTAAAACCTGCCTACCTGGTTACTCCACATGCCTATTTCATGAGCATTTTTAAACTCAGAAGTACCCCTGAAGGACTTCGTTGTTCGTCCTTTTATCAAAACTTCTTTTGAGCCTGAGAGGGTTAAAGCTACAATGGGCAATTTGGAAAACAAATGAGTTTAAAACATTTTCTTCATGCTTCCAACATTCTAACAGCGCTGAATATATTGTGGAGATTTTTTTTCTAATGAACAAAGTAGTTCTCTCGCAGCAGAACACCACTGGTGTGAGAGGTTCTCCGCTCAATAATATCAGAGAAGGAGACACAGCCGGCTGCTAGTAGGGGTCAAAATTGGTAAGTTTTTATCAATATCAGTGCCATTGTTTATTCTGTCTATCAATCCAATTCCCTGTTCAAGTCCTGAGTAGTTCAATAGGTGGCAAACATTTTATTGCACACAGTCTGCCACATTAACAGTCAGTTTATTAATTATAAATGATCATTTGTACCTGGTATTGTTTGGAAAGATCTTTCCAAATGTTCTCTTTTATGCTTCTTGTGAAGTGAGAGTTATCTTCTTGTTCGGAGTAGTGTTGCTGTAGATTTTGCAAAATAGACAAAAGCTCACCATGTCATGTTCTGAGGTATGTGCTTGACCCAAGACATGCAGAATCAGAGACCGGAGACAGGTTTGATAGTAAAAGGTAAAAATGATATTTAATAGGAAACTAAGGGCGCCCTGAAGTCCAGCGGGTATCTGAATCAGGAAGCGGCGTCTACGGGGAAACAGAGGTGAGTATGGGTTTTGTAGTTCCGGGAGACTTTATTTGTAGGCGGACTTACTATGTGGAAGAAGAGTTGTTGTTTGGAGGGGGAGTGAGCCGGGGTGATATCCAAGATGGGGAAACGGTCCAAGATGAAGGTGAGTCGGAGAGTGAGCAAGGATATCGATCCGGAGAGGGAGCGTGAGCGAGGTGGAGAGCGGGTCGGCAGGCAGAGGAGACAAAACAGGAATGAACCAGAGATTTCCTTCCAGGGGCAGAGCGAGTTATCCAAGAATCCAGGAACCAGTTAACGGCAATCATCTGGCGTCGTAGTCTGGTCACCCTCCTCCTTATAAAGCCGGCCCGCTGATGAGAAACAGCTGTTGCTCCCTCTCCTGTAATCAGAGCTCAAAGGTGGTGAATGATGTGATGAGTACTCACCCCGGCTCATGACACACCACAGGTTGGACTTTTATGTAAATAAGGCAATGATGCAGTGTTAGTTGATTAGTTACCTGCATTATTAACAGGAGTGGGTGTGCAAACTTCACGGCCAGTTGCATTAAAATTCACCATCCCGGAGCGGGTCAAAAACATGACATTCACTTTAAGTGCAGATACTTTTACATATTTATAGAGTTTCCTCTCTGTGATGAAATATCTACTGTGCATGTATTGCAAGTTTCCCTGTTGTCATCCTCTCTTGTGAAATATAACCAAACTTTTGCGCGTTTGTGCTGCTTAGGCACCATGTTTCCTGCTGAGTACATGCGTAAGTTGCATAATGACGTCATTCGTACCGATTGGAATTGATAAGAGAATTGTTTGCAAACATGGCAATCAATTTCTAGAAAACTGGTTCTCAAGAACTGGTTTTCAATTCCCACCCTTAGCTGCTACCACTTCAACTCTAGGACAAACTAGCAGAGTCCCAAAAAAAAGTCAACGAACAAGAAATGACAATTGAGCCTAGAAAACGGCGACTGGTGTTTAGCGCTCTCTAGTTTCCTCCAGCAATGTGTGTTTCCGGTAGAAGCAGCTCAGGGAAGATACTCGAGGGGAGGGGTGAGTGTTCTGTGACCGTGTTTGTGTTCAAAACCTAGCCTGTTTTGCAAATTCTCCGTAACAGCTGTATATTTAGTTTTTAATGTCAGACAGAGGTCAGTTTTTAGTCGAGACTGGCATTAAAGAAAGAAAAAAAAATGCACGTCTGGAACTTGGATCTCCTAAATTACACCAAAATATCAACTCTTGTCCTGGAGCAATTCTACATGAAGACTGTAAATTAGATTTTTATTTTCCCAATTTTGTTCCTCAGTTTTAAGACATAATCAGGCCTCTGTGTTCCTGTGCTGTTTTCAGAGAACTCATGACTTCTGCAAGGTCTAGTCTCAGCAGGTTTTCTCTAATAATGCTAATGGCTGCAGCTTTTATCATAATGGTAACGGTGCACGCTGAATAAGGACTCAACATGACTCTGCTGTGGCTTCCTGTCCAGATGAAACAGGATATGTTGTATAAAGCATTTTTTTAATATAATTTACTGTAACGAGTCAGAATGAATTTCAAACTGCATATATATGTGAACTTATAGCAATGTCTGCTATTTCAGAAAATTGGTTCTATGTAAACAATGTAAAATGAGTAGTATTCTTCTTACTGGCCCGAAACAGGAAGTCTGCCTTTTACATAAACCTTCTCCTCAATCGCACTAAGGCTGCAGAAGTGCTCAAGGTGCTTTATAAATAATTTCTCTTCTACTCGTGGGTACTCTTCATGGTTTTTGGAGAAGAGACTCCTCACACATTAGAAATGTGGAAGCTAATGGCTAGTCTTAAAAAAAGCCAAAATCAAAACAGTACATTTCACAGAGGTGATGTGACATTATTTCAATCATCTTTACACTTCCAATAATATTTCATTCACGCATTCATTCATATTTACTTAGAAATATGTTCCAACATTGCATTTTCGTTGCTGCTGGTGATGTTTATTCTTGCAAATGATCACAAAATGTAAGTAACAGCACAACGTGATACTGAGACCAGAACCACAGTGAACACGCTTTACTAGCCGCTTGTGATGCAACGAATCAAAGAACTCACGGTTCCGATCATATCACAATTTTCGGTCATGAATCGGATTTTTTTTTTTTGGATCAGTAGAAAGAAAAGAAAAAAAATGACAAATAGCTTGCTCTCTCTTTGTTTTGTAGAACACTTAGTGCAACATTTTCCTGCTCAACTTGCAACCTGCTGTATAAAATAGGAATTTCAGACAGGACCGATCGCTGATTAAATGTTAAAACGGCTAGTTGCTGACTCCCAGCGTGTCCTGCTTTCATTCATCTCCTCATTTTTTATGAAGCGCTGTTTATTTTCTTTCCTCCTCTAATAGATTTGTTCCACCAATATTTACAGATCACACCACGTTAGTGTCATATTGTCCCAGGCATTCTGCGTGTGCCAACCCTCTCCCTGCCTTCACAGTGGTCAGAGGTACATGCGTACAGGCTGGAGGCACGTGTGTGTGTGCGTCCCTTTTTGCCATTTGTATCATCACTGTTTCTTTCTACAGGGAAACCCAAATGTCCCGGTAGTTGCAACTTAAATGATATTTGAAGCTCCTGTCCTCCTCCCTAGCCATGACCACCTCTGTGCCTTCCTCATATGGATTAAACAGGTGGCGCATCGGCTCATGCCGAACTCCTACTAGCCATCAACTCATCACATCAGGACATTAACTTTAATTCTCCTAAGGCCTTATGTGAAGCTAATTAAAATTGAACAATGGTAATTATTTGTTGTTTTTTTTACACAGAATCATGCTTAATGCTACCTGAAAATTCATTTTAAGCTGTCTCTGGAAACTCTTCAACAACTCCCTGTCTTCCTAAAGGATTTTCTTCTTTTTGTCCCTTCAGAGTTTTCTCCAAAAGTAAATGTACGTGCAACACACCAAGTTTCAGGATCTATTTAATGAGTAGAACATCTAATTTCTATGACCTAGTGGCCTAATGGATAAGGCATCATCGTCCAGAGCTGGGGCTTGTGGGTTCACATCCCACCTGGGTTGTTGGGCTGTCAAACTAAAGGGAACAGACTACATGCGATACGTCCTTTGTAGAATCAGAATCATTGGTGGGCCTCTCATGCCTATCAGATGAAGTGCTGGTTTACATTGCTGACGTTTGTTCAGAAGAAGTTTAACATTGACTTTTGTCTGGCAGAACAGTTGAAAACATGTCGGAAAATGTTGGAAGCAAAGCAGCAGGGAAAAGAGAGAAAGATGTGTCTGAACTTCCCAGAGACTGCCGTGAGTCCTTTTGGGTCTTGTGAGAGTTTATAGCCTGGCAACAACTGAGCTGATGATGTCGTGTGGCGTGTGAGCTGAAGGTGGGACACATACTGCTTCCAAAATAGCACAGCTAAACTCTCTATAGGTAGATAACAAACAAAACCTCACGGCTAACAGTTCAGTGATGCAGATGCACTCCTCCAGTAACACGTCCAGCATCACCACACCTGTTGTTAAGTGATGAAAATCCTCCCCCACAACCTTCTATCGGCATGCACAGAGAAGAAATTCACTTGATGAGACGCAAACTGAATTTTTCTTTTAAATATTTGTTCTAACTTCATTTTTCCTCATCGGCTGAGAAAAACACTGAAT
This sequence comes from Nothobranchius furzeri, assembly GCF_043380555.1. NCBI lineage: Eukaryota > Metazoa > Chordata > Actinopteri > Cyprinodontiformes > Nothobranchiidae > Nothobranchius > Nothobranchius furzeri. Next base: position 8,279,279 of record NC_091744.1, on the reverse strand, counting down.
AGCATTGGAGGCAGGATGTAGATGAGGGAGGGGTGGTGAGGGAAGAAGTGACTGATCCGAGTGACGGGACTGGCCTGCAGAGAAAGAGCAGGCTGGCTGACTATGAGTGCAGAGGGTGACCACATGATAAGGGCCGAGGATGGAAACGGACTGGCAGGCAGCGAGCTGTGAGCTAAACATACCAGCTGTCCCAAAACATACTGCTAGTGTGGAAAAAAGTGGAAGTAACTGCTAGAATAATTTGGAGAAAAAAAACTGGGAGGAAACAGTGATGATCTGGAGCGCAGGGCGATCAGCTAGATGTAGTAGGGTGGGAGGAGCCAAAAATACAGAAGCATGAGCTCAAACATCAGAAGAGCCTAGAAGAAGTTGGTTTTTTATACGTTTTTCTTTTTCTGTCTTTGTTATTTTCCGGTTTATTTGTATTGTCTTTGTCTTTACAATATTCATTTTATTAATGAAGAGTGAACATATCTGATGTTTAATTGTGCAAAAACAGCAGTGGCTAGTTTGAGTTTTAGATGCAGACTTTTTCATATCTGCTCAATGATATAATAGTCCTTTCATAAGAATTCCACAGAATGCTGTGTCTCTTTTTTTGTATTGAAAAAAAAGGCAAAAATTCTGAGTAGATTTTGTCCCTTTTTGTTTGCATGTTTGTTTTTCTGCAAGGTTGGGTTGAATCTGATCAGTCTGGCTGTCTTTCCTGCCACCCAACCCCTCCATGATAGACAACATGCTGTATTGGAGATGCTCTGTCCTCAAGTCATCACGAGTCATTAGTCATTGTCAGGTTTTATAGATTTTTGAGGCTCTGAAACAACAAACTGATGCCAAGAACCGATGTGGACAAAACTGTCTGTGCAAACCTGCAGAAACAGCTCCTGCCAGAGAGTTCTTGTACTTTCACATGAGATCATAAAACTTCACTCTTTATTTAAACAAGATTTTCTCTTTTGTTCAAGGCGATCATGACAAAAAAATCATATTTCACACGTTAAAAAGTTAAATATAAATGAAAAACAGACAGTAGTGCTTAACATTTAGTCTAAACTCCTTTGTCCTGTTGTATAGAGTTATTTATAACAGCTCTACAAGTTAGTAAATATAGCCCAGGACTTCACTGCGTCTGACATGGTTTGGGGAATGCGTTTAACCCAAGACATGCAGAATCACACACTCACGAATCCTATGGTAAAAAAATAATCTTTATTTTAAAAACGGGAACTGAAGGTGCGCTGGAAAAGCCCAGTGGAGATTGAGAACGGGAGCGCAGCGTTGGGAGTAGGGGAGCGTAGGAATGAGGGAGGGTAGGTTGGGTGCCGGGGTGAATCCAAGTGGGGTGTCCAGGAGAGGGAGCAAGAGGAGAGCAGGAGAGCGGGCTGGCCGGGAGGAATGGAGAACGGTGAGAGCTGTGTCCGGAAATCCTATGGGGCACAGGTGAGTAACCCTGTGTCATGGGCTCTGCTGAGCTAACCTCTCTCTGGTCTGAGTTTTTCTGTTTGCAGGTGGGCGTGTCCCGGAGAGCAGCTGCTGTGAATCTTCTCATCAGAGGTCAGGGGATTTAAGGAGCGGCGTGACAACTCACCAGTGCCGGATGATTACTCAGTATTGGGTAGTATCTCGCCTGTACTCTGCCTCTCTCTGACTTGTTGTCTACTGTGTCCTGTTCCTCCGACCCCCCACCCCCCCACCCCCACCCACCCAGTTACCTCTCGTTCATTTGACTGCACTCATCTTCACATCACCCTGCCTGCCAGCCACGCCGCTCACCCTGACTGCCTGCTCTCCAACGCTCACCTGCCCTGCTCGGATACTTTTGATTCCTGCGCTCATCTCCCAGCCATCATCTCTGCTCCTCACAACCATCTCGCTCAGCCAGACCTGACTCGCCCTCCTCTCAAGCTCCCAAAACGCTCTGGAAACCGTAAGCCTCCTCTCACCCCGTTTGTTTGTTTTTCCCTGCAACTACTCATCATTGTCTCTGCTACAGGACGCTATTGGACCCTCCCGAACCCCAGACCTTCACCCGCACTTCTACCAAACAAAATAAACACTTTTTTACTTACCTTTGCCTCCGTGGTGATTCTACATGTCGTGGGTCAAAAAACTACACCCCAACATGACATCCTGAGGAGTCCCAGAAATCCACAGACGTAATCCAGAGGAGTCGCAGAAATCCAAAGGCGTAATCCAGAGAAGTCACAGAAGTCCAAAAACGTTCCAAAACCTGGTAACGGGTAAGCACAGGGAAAAGATCCAAAGGTTCACAAAAAAATCCTAGAAACACTAGAGCACAAAATCCAAGAGTCGCAAGATGGCAGGAAACTACCAAGCTGTAGTAATCATCCGGCGTCGAGAAATGTTCTCCATCCTCCTTTTGGAGCCAGACCCGCTGATTGCAAATCAGCTGCAGCTGGAGCCTCCCTCTCCTGAAACACACAACTCAAAGATGGGAAAAAGAGAGGAGTACTCACCCCGGCACATGACCGCGTCCTTGCCTTTTGGTAATATATTGCTTTGTGATCTGGGACAAATGAAAATGTGGACCAAAAGACTTCCCAGGAATGGATTGTGGTGCTTCTAGTAAAACAAAAACAAAAAAACTTACCAGTAGTCTAATCTGATGTGGCAATTAACATGATCTGACAATTTCTAGAGTTTAAAGTGCAAGCAAATGTAATTAGAGGACATTTATCCTATATTCTATAGGATTACTATTCGAACCATTGGAGCTCCTCAAGCAAAATCAATTAAAATTTACGTGTGTGTGTGTGTGTGTGTGTGTGTGTGTGTGTGTGTGTGTGTGTGTGTGTGTGTGTGTGTGTGTGTGTGTGTGTGTGTGTGTGTGTGTGTGTGTGTGATTTGGTACTCATTCTTGATCTTTTGACTTTTCTTTTTAAATGAAGTCTAATGAATTGCAAAACACCTTGACCCAGGTTTGATCCCATCTTTGGTATGAGACATGAAACGTGTTAAATATCACAGAGAAACAGTAAATCTAGTCTAACATCCTCAGGATAATCAAACATTTATGTTTCAGTCCCTCGTGTAGGTGTGTGAAGCTGCCAGGAAACAACTCAGACCCATAGACGTCTTCATCATAAATGCAGGGCCTCGGTTAACACAGCTTTACATCAAGTCCAATTTACTGTCATTACACTGTAAATGTGAATGGTGCTGAAGATTAAACTGATAAAGTGAATGGACGGGATCATAAAGGCTTCAGCAACACCAGATCAGAAGGGCAAAAACTTTTCTTTGTCTTTCAAAGTGAATCAAGAAAGGACAAATCAGTCTGGCGTTTCACTCGAGCAATCAAAGTGTTATATCTGATTCACTGAATCCTGCCCCAGGGACTTCAGCAGCACAGCCATTGATAGGCCAGATGTAGATGCAAAAACTCAGACTTTAACTCAGAAACTGGTTCTGCTTTGACATTCAAGGACACGTGAGATGGATGGCAGTTCAGAGAGAAAAGATGAGTTCGACCATATGGGACAGCGGTAGCTCAGAGGAGGTAGAGTGGGTTGTCCAATAATCTGAAGGTTGCAAGTTCCATTCTGGCTCCCACCAGAGAATGCTGCTGTTGTGTCCTTGGGCAAGACACTTAACCTCACTCGTCTACTGGTGGTGGTTTAAGAGACCGGTGGCACCAGTGTATGGCAGGCCTCTCTTTTGTCAGTTCACCCCAGGGCAGCTGTGGCTACATTGTAGCTCATCACCACAAGGGTGTGAGGATGGGTGAATGACTCATTGTGTTGTGAAGCACCTTGGGGTTGTAGAACTCTTAAGAAGGCGCTATACAAATACACGTCATTTACCAAACCCTTCCAAATATAAACTGGTAAGAGGGTTAGAAAACGTATAAGGGTTTATTAAAGAAAAACAAAATACCAACCTGAAGGACATGTTCCACATGAAACATTTCTCATCCCTCTATCTACTGCTGAAGTATTTATGCCTAGTTTCGGTGTTGGGGAGTAACGGAATACATGTACCACCTTTACGTATTTAGAATAAAGCCTGGTTTATGCTTCTCCGTCAGCTCCGCAAGGGACAGACACATACGGATTGACGGAAGCATTTTGCTCTCATACTTCTCCGTCTCCTGGAGAGTGTTGCAAAGCAATTGCCCGGCAGGACCACAGAGGGTGTAGCGCTGCTCTGTGGTATCCTGTCATGTATCGGTCCAAGATCGGTTGTTTATATTGTGTTTTTTGTGTATATAAGAGAGTTTTAACACGGACATATTTGTCTCTCATTCTCCCACCGCTTCATGCGCTCCCCACCTCTAAACTTGTTTCCTGTCATTTCCGTCCACAAATAAAACGCTTGTTGCGCATCTTTTCACTCCTCCAGTCACGGGAGGATGAAACGTTCATATTTTTAGTTTTTTCGCGAGGTATTCTTCAAACTTCTCCGTGTCTGCCGCTAGTTATCCTCGGCTCTCTTTGCAAAGGCGGCGCTGTAAACAACAGCGGCGTCCTGACCAATCACAAGCTTGCGTAATCCGTCTCGTTCGACGGATGTTTAAAAAAGTGGGCTCGACTCCGTACGTACTCGCGTGCCCTACGCAAGGACGGATAATGGCGTTGCGTGTCTCCGCACTGACGCAGACGGAGAAGCATAAATCAGGCTTAATAACTACGAGTAACTGTATTTGGTGAGATGTCCACACTAATTGATTGTGTCGCACTGCCACGCCATACATTTGTGTAGATTTTTTTAAGTTATTGTAATGACTCCAACTTGTTCTTTCTGTTTTGGATCTGTTGGCTGCAGCCCATGCCTTAACTACAGGGAAAACAACATTAACAATTTCCCTTCAAACTAGCCCGTTTTCTCTTTCTTAACAACCGAACCGGAGCGCTCCAGACAACAGGCCAAGAACCCCCCCCCCCCTGTAGTGGAATATAGTGTATATATTTTTACACTGTAATTAGATCCAGATATTATAATCAGAAGTGGTTGTTTTTATCATCAGAGAGTTTACTTAAACACCTTGTATTGATTGAGAGACAAGAAAAGAAAGAGTTGGGATCGTTTAAGAATCTTTAATTTCTATAATTAAGAATTCAAACAATCTACCAGGACTAACTCAATGATGGATGCATATGGATTTGAATGTTATAGTGTTGGTGCGTGTGTGTGTGTGTTCAGAATCTCTAGGCTGCCGTAGGTGGATCTGGTTGTCTGATGTTATGACTACGGACCACGAGGCTTCAGAAGCTTATGGCATGAGCCGCCATCTTGTGCCGTGACTACGTACCTATGGAGTCTCCCGCGGTCAGACCAGGAGTGTCAGGTCCTAGAACCCCCTTGGTGCTGGGCTGATGAAACAGTGGTGCAGCACGACAAACCAGTCTACGGATAGCTCCGGCAGTAGCAGCAGATCTCGGCGGGTTCAGCTTTTATTGTGAAGGAACCGTTGTCTTGTTGTTCAAACGACAGAAATTTCCAGCTTGACAGTTCTCAGCTTAAAGTAGAAAGTGCACTGGCCAGGCTGCACTTCTCTTAGCGATGACGATGAGAGCTGGTTGAACTGTTGATTCTCAGATGTAACTCCTTTGGAACTCAGATCAAACCGAACTGAGGCTAAGATGGAACTGACTTTAAAATGGCGTTGCCCTGTTTTATATCCCTTAGTTGTTTATAAATCTTAGTAAACCGGATTGGACAACTTAAGTAAACAGCCCAGATTCTGCCCTACGACAGACGAAAGTTCTGATTGGATGAGAGCAAATGTGTCATGCGTTTCTATGTTATGTTGATCAGTCTGTCTGGTGCAGAGTCATGTTTATTCATTAAACACATAAATCATGACATCTTTATTTCACAGATCATTCACCTGATTATTATCGATCAACATATGTCTTGATTAGCTTATCACAAATAAAGTACTTTGATTAATTTAAGCGTTCTTCTTCTCTTCTTCTGTCTCTTCTCCTGGAATGTAAACATACTGAAACAATCACCCGACCTTGGCGATTCCTACACGTTGTTACTGTGTAAAGGGGCAGCTGTTAAGGGCAGACAATTAGTTTATTCATAACGCTACACCCCCTTCAACATAAAAGTCCATCCCTAACAAAGCATAACCCATTACACCATGGTAAAACAATGTAAAGTGTGAGCTATATAGCCTACATTTGCACACCTATACTAACCATAATCATAGTTTGAAATTAGTTTAAATATCATGAAACATTTAAATTAGACTTATTTTGAAAAGTCACTGGCTTCTTCCTGTCTAGCTGTGGTGCTTTTGGGTGAGCTTCTCATAAAAGACATTGAGAGAGAGGCATTGTGGTTCCTTTTAGCTTTAAGTAAAACTACTGTTTAACAGATCGACATGTGCTTTAGGCTGTTTTTCTTTTTTTTTTATTCTATAACAACAAACAGAAGCAAAGCAGCCATCTTTGTTTCTCTGTCACCACAAAGCAAATTTGTCATAAACATGCTGCTGATGTCAAAAAGGAAACAAAACCCGAACATTTATTTATTTAGATGTGATCATATAAATAAAACTTAGCATTCATCAACACAGTAATGTGGGTGTAGCTTCCATGTTAAGATGTTAAGTGTTGAAGATTATTTTATCAAAACAAACGAAATGCCCCTTTATCTCATTGACATTCAAAAAGGTTTTGATGCATTAACTAATGTCTCTTATTAATGGCTTACATGAAAACGTGCTAACGTGCAGCATGTTTTTTTTTGTTTATGTCTGTAAATTGTGTGTCAGCGTGCTCTTACACCCGTGAAGAGCTTCTAAACGTCAGATCATCAATGCCGACTGACCTATTTCCAGTTTTTTTAGTGGGTGTGGCGGATTTGGTCCACTTTTTTATTAAGAAAGTGAGACGCCGTAGAAGAGGAAAACGTGCAGGAGTGCTCGTGCGTCTACGAAGACGCGGCTCATGCACGCCCTTACCTGGGATTTTCCTCTCCAATGTCCGCTCACTTAGTAACAAGACGGATGAACTGGCGCTGCTGATGAGACGGAACAGAGACTTTTCTTCCTCCTCTGTCATATGTTTCACGGAAACATGGCTCAGTGAGCAGATTCCGGACGGCGCGCTCCATTTGGAGGGATTCCAGCTCTTCCGCGCAGACAGACAGCGGGTCTTATCCAGAGGAAAGGCAAAAGGTGGAGGTATCTGCTTCTACATCAACAATGCCTGGTGTTCGGATGTGACTGTGATTTCCCAGTACTGTTCTCCTGCTCTGGAATTCCTCTTCATAAACTGTAAGCCATTCTACTCCCCACGTGAGTTCGCTTCATTCTGGCCGCTGTTTACATCCCGCCGTGCGCGGACGTGCACGAAGCGCAACGTGCGCTCGCGGAACAGACCTTTCCGGACTCTCTAGTTATTATCCTCGGCGACTTTAACAAGGGAAATCTGAGCCAGGAATTGCCTAAGTACAGACAGTTTGTTAAATGCCCGACAAGAGAGCAGAACACGCTGGACCACTGCTACACCACAGTTAGTGGAGCTTATCGGGCCGTGCAGCGAGCTGCTCTCGGCTTCTCAGACCATGCCATGATTCACCTCATCCCCTCATATAGGCAGAGGCTGAAGCTCTCCAAGCCTGCAGTGAGGACTACTAGGAAGTGGACCTGCGAGGCTGTGGAGGAGCTTCGCGTGTGTCTGGACACAACAGACTGGAATGTGTTTGGATCTGCCACAGACAATTTGGATGAATATACAGACACTGTGACATCATACATAAAATTCTGTGAGGACAGCATTATTCCAACAAAAACCAGGGTCATTTTTAACAACGATAAGCCCTGGTTCACACCCAGACTGAGACAGCTGAGGAGAGAGAAACAAGCAGCCCACAGAGGCGAGGACAGAGAAAGCTATAAGGGCGCCAAGTACAGGTTCTCAAAAGAGTTGAAGAAGGCGAGATCTCTGTACAACAAGCGACTAAAGGAGCAGTTCTCCAACAATGACTCCACCTCTGTCTGGAGAGGGCTCAGGCAAATCACAAACTACAAGCCCAGAGCCCAACATGCTGCTGACAACCTACAACTGGCTGAACAACTTAACTCCTTTTATGCAAGGTTTGAAATGCAACACCCATCCCCCACACCCCCTACTGCACAGGCTTCTTCAGCCACTCTGGTGTCATATGCCTCCCCCACCATCTTCACCACTGTGAATAGTTCAGTCCCCACTGACCACCCCTCCCCCTCCATTACCATCTCAGTGACAGAAGAGGAAGTGCTTAGGGTTTTCCGTAAACAAAATCCTCGGAAATCCCCGGGCCCGGACGGTGTCTCCCCCGCAACCCTGAGACACTGCGCAGAGGTACTGTCTCCAATCTTCACGGACATCTTTACCATCTCCTTGGAGACCTGCCATGTTCCAGCCTGCTTTAAGCTGTCCACCATTGTTCCTGTTCCTAAGAAACCCCATGTCACTGAACTGACTGATTATAGGCCTGTGGCACTAACGTCTGTAGTCATGAAGTCTTTTGAGCGCCTGGTCCTCCCCCATCTCAAGTCCTTCACCTCCCCCCACCTGGACCCTCTGCAGTTCGCATAAAGAGCCAATAGGTCTGTAGACGACGCCATCAACCTGGCCCTCCACTTCATCCTGCAGCACCTGGACTCCCCGGGCACCTACGCTAGGATCCTGTTTGTGGACTTCAGCTCTGCGTTCAACACCATCCTCCCTGCTCTGCTCCAGGACAAGCTCTCCATGCTCAACGTACCCAACTCCACCTGCAGGTGGATCACTGACTTCCTGACGGACCGAAGGCAGTGCGTGCGGCTGGGGAAGAATGTTTCCACCATTCAGACAATCAGCACAGGATCTCCACAGGGCTGTGTACTTTCTCCTCTGCTCTTCTCCCTGTACACAAACTGCTGCACCTCGAGCTATGACTCCATTAAACTAATCAAGTTTGTGGACGACACCACCCTCATCGGGCTCATCTCTGACGGTGATGAGTCCGCCTACAGGAGAGAGGTGGAACGGCTGGTGTCCTGGTGCAGCAGCAACAACCTGGAGCTCAATGCTCAGAAGACAGTGGAGATGATTGTGGACTTCAGGAAAGTAACAGCCCCATCTCTCCCCCTCGTCCTGACGGACACCCCCGTCACCACTGTGGACTCCTTCCGCTTCCTCCGAACCACCATCACACATGACCTTAGGTGGGAGCCATCCATCAGCTCCCTGATCAAAAAGGCCCAGCAGAGGATGTACTTTCTGCGGCAGTTGAAAAAGGCCAAGCTGCCGGCCCAGATGATGGTGCAGTTTTACACGGCCATCATTGAGTCCATCCTCACTTCCTCCATCGCTGTGTGGTATGCTGGAGCCACAGTGAGGGACAAACATAGACTGCAGCGCATTGTGCGCTCTGCTGAGAAGGTGATTGGCTGCAGCCTTCCATCTCTCCAGGACCTGTACGTCTCCAGAACTCGGGGGCGTGCAGGTCGGATAGCAGCTGACCCTTCTCACCCGGGTCACAGACTTTTTGAGCCGCTTCCCTCGGGCAGGAGGTTACGGTCCATCCGGACCAGAACCTCCCGCCATAAGAACAGCTTATTTCCATCTGCCGTTAGACTTGTGAACAGCTTATAAACACACAACCATGCTCGTCTTCTGTACTTGACATAACGTCACGTTATCGGCCATATTACCTTTACCTGCCATTTTTATAGCAAAGTTTTATGCTAGCTTATTATATTTTATTCTACTTTATTCTATTTTTTAATTATATTATTCATGTTATATGTAGCACGTTAGTACCGAAGCAAGTTCCTAGTTTGTGAATCGTTTGTTCACTAACAATGGCAATAAACCTTTTCTGATTCTGATTCTGATTCTGAAAAGAACAAATGGACATAAGCAGAGGATGGATAGATGTGTCACCATCGACGTAAATATGGTTGGTGGCTGAAAAGTTTCTTCTGGCTCCTCTGAGTTCCCAGATGGTGGGATTTGTCCGAGCTGACATGTTATATTTTCAGAGCCAGACTCCATGGTAAGTGGATGAGGGTGGTTGTTAAGGCCACAGCTTCTAAAATATTTTCATTTCCAGCATTTCAAAACAGTTTTAAGGATGTAGCAAATTAATTCCACCTTTAGGAGGTTTATGGTTTGTCTCACTTTAACCTTTTGATGTAGTTTTAAAGGTTCCATATCATGCTTATATAAACCTTTGAGAGCAAATGTAGGCACGGTATATGATATTATATTACCGCTGACACTATACAGATGTCATTTATCTTAAAGAGCAAGTCATCCCCAAATAAATGTTTTTAGCTGATAATGTCACGATCTGCCCCTCCCTTCCTGACTGTGTCTCTCACCTGCCCTGATTGATCCATATTGTTCTCACCTGTCCCTCGTTAACCTGCCCATGTGTTCCTGATTTCCCTGTGTATTTATACCTCCCTCCTTGTGCCAGTCTTTGTCAGATCATTGTTGTTTGTCGTGGTGTTCTCGTTCCTGCCGTATCCTGTCATTAAACCCATTTTTACTTTATCCGTGCCTGCATTCCTGCCTCCTGGAACTCTCCACCACACTTGGTCCGCCATCTCCTACAGCACATCATGACAGAATGATCTGACCAAACCTGGACCTGTGGTGAGCTTACACCTGTTTTTTGGAGGATTATTTTTTTCTTTTTTTCCCCTTTTCAGCGGAGGGAGATTTCGGCCCGGAATTGTGTTTCTCGGCGCATCCTACCTGTTCTCGGGGTGGTCGAGCCCTCTGGGTGATCCTGGCGCATCCTATCAGTTTCCGGGTGGTCATGGTCTTTTCTCCTCTCCTGCTGTTCTGCCCCGTCCTGTTTTTTACGGAAGCTGCCGTTTCCTGGAGTTTTGATGGAGGTAAAACCCCCTACGCACGCCATCATTCTCCGGGGTGGTAGGGCTGGTCTTCCTGCTCCGTGGTCTGCTTCCCTTCACCCAAGCCTGCCTGTGGATCCTGTCGAGTCACGGTGTGCACCTGCTCAGAACTGTGGTCGAGTACCAGCTACCGCTCCTGGTTCCCTCGCGTCGCTCCTGCTGTCTCGTCCCACTTCCTGGTCCACGCCTGCAGGGTCTATGCCTGCAGGCCCTTCACGCTGCAGTTCCTGCCGGGTCCTATGCCTGCTGCTGCAGTTCCTGCTGGGTCCCACGCCTGCTGCTGCAGTTTGTTTCCAGTCAAGTCAAGTCTTCGAGTCCTGTCCCCGCCAAGTCAAGTGTTTCCAGTCAAGTCAAGTCTTCGAGTCCTGTCCCCGCCAAGTCAAGTGTTCCCAGTCTCCTGTGTTGTGTGGCCTTGTGGGTGTCTGGTATCCGCCCCTTAAGGGGAGGGTACTGTCACGATCTGCCCCTGCCTTCCTGACTGTGTCTCTCTCCTGCCCTGATTGATCCATATTGTTCTCACCTGTCCCTCGTTAACCTGCCCATGTGTTCCTGATTTCCCTGTGTATTTATACCTCCCTCCTTGTGCCAGTCTTTGTCAGATCATTGTTGTTTGTCGTGGTGTTCTCGTTCCTGTCGTATCCTGTCATTAAACCCATTTTTACTTTATCCGTGCCTGCATTCCTGCCTCCTGGAACTCTCCACCACACATGGTCCATCATCTCCATACCCTCGCAACATGACAGATAAGCAGTGTAAATTAGTGTCTAATCATGCTGTAGACATGTGTAGCCAATAATTTGGCACTTTAGTGCATTTTCATTTAAATTTAAATATTCTGCCTAAAACTGTCAGTGTTGGGCCCTCTTCAGGTAAAGCTCTACACTGCATTTGAATGTAAATCTGCCATTGCTATTGGTTAAGAGGTACACTATGACGTTAGCTGGTACATTATGATGTCACAATGTTTTTGTTAGCCTGTGTGTGTGTATTTGTTAGCGACTCCGCCCTCTCAGTCTGCTTGGCTACAGCATTTGTTGCATTTTTCAAGCAGGAAGTGGGAGTGGAGTTGGAGGGTGACTTGCTTATTAAATAAGAGTTATTTTCATCAGCCTAAATTTATACCCGGAAATAAAATGCTTTGTTTGAGCGAAACTCTGCCCAGGTGGCAGAGGTGGAGAAATGAGGGCCCGGACGGGATTCGATCCCCAGACTACCAGGTGAGAGTTGAGTGCGCTAACCAGTCAGCCAAAGGGACATCTCCATGGCCAAGTAGCCAGGGCGTATGATCAATCAGGATACGATGACAAGATGCTCACACTGTCACACTTATAAACGTGCCATATCAGCATGGTGATGCACAAATTTTGCAGCCTTCGTTCTGCCTCGCTTGGTAGTAATATTGTGGTAGTTGACTGGTGCAACAGTGTGGTGTTATGACCATGTGTGGAATTACTGCCGACTTCCGGCTGTCATGGTCTGAGTCTGCGTCTCCCCTCATGTTTCTCCTTGTGTTCTCTATCCCTCTCTAGGTTCTCCTTTTGTGTCTCCTAGTGCCCTCATGTGTCCTTGTCTGCGTCTTCCTCTTGTGTCTTCTGGTGTTCCCCATTTGCCCCTAGATCTTCAGCCCTCTAGGTTTCCCCCTCCCAGGTCCTGTGCTCCCGTGGTCCCCTTTTAGCCACGCCCCTGTAGTTTCTTTCTGTAGTGTTTTCCTCTAGTTTCAGCTCCCCCCCCAGAATATTAGTTATGTTTGCTGCCCTTCTGGTCTTAAGGTTTTTCTCTCAGGTCATTTTCCTTTAGCTACAGCTGTTCATATTATTTAGTCTCTCTAGTGTGTTCTTTCCATCGGTGTTTGAGGTTTCCCCCCCCCCCCTCCTTAGATTATTAGTTATGTTCCTGCTCCTCTTGTCTTTAGGTTTTATTCTTAGGCCCTGTCCACACGTAGCCGGGGATCTGCCAAAACGTAGATATTTTTCTACGTTTTGGCCTGTCATCCACACGAAAACTGAGTTTTTTCACACGAAAACGGATCTTTTTAAAAACTCCGGCCAAAGTGAAGATCTGCGTTTTCTCTGTTTTGGGTGTCTGCATGTGGACGGACAAAACCGGAGTTTTAAGGTCCGCAACGTCACTTTCCGCGACAAAAAATGCTGACATCGCGTGTGCGACCTGTGTTTACATCATGGAAGCCCTCAGAGCTGCGCTCTGTCACTACCCGATCCATCAATTGTCCAAGCGCTTTCTGCTTGTTTGTTTTTGCAAGCGGAATTACTGCTCCTTGCGGAAGACCACAGATGAAGGACGAGGTTAAGAACGGGGGAAGTACTGCCGCCTACAGGTCTGGCATGTCCTTAACAGCGTATTTATCCGGGTACGTGTGGACAGAGTTTGTTTTTAAAACGCGGTGGTGTGGATGCAAGTTTTTGGAGGGGCGGATTTTCGTTTTCAAAATACCCCGGCTACGTGTGGACTAGGCCTTAGGTCATGGTTGTTTCCTCCCTGATTAGTAATTGAGTTCACCTGGTCTCTCTCTCCCCACACACCTGCAGCCCATCTCCCTCTCATCCTCCCCTGTGTATTTAACCCTGTCTGTGTCTCACTGTCTTTGTCGGTCCATTGTTTCTGTCATACTCGTTCTCGGTTGCTCTCCAGTGTTTCCAGTGCTTCTAGTGTCTCTAGCCTCTAGTGTTTTTGGATCTCTAGTGTTTTCATTTGGATTTTTGGTTTTTGGCTCCCTGCCTTTTGGATTATTCCCTAAATAAAGGATTTTATTTTCATCATCTACCTCCTGCCTGGTTCATCTGGTTCTCTGCATTTTGGGTCCTAAACTTCCTCCTACACCATCCCGTGACACCGGACAGCAATTATATTGAAAGTGAAAGTAAAAACAGGCCGTAAGTTTTGCTTTTGTAAACAGAATCAGCTGAATATGAAGCGAGGCAGTGCTCCAGGAGATTTTCAACGTTGGAGCTGGAGCTCAGATCACCATGACTGCACGGGGACTAAGAGAGACAGACACCTTTAGCAACGTTATTTTTTTTTAAACAGGCTATTTTTTTGAGCACGGCTTCAATCTCAATGAAAAGCAAGTTATGTCCAAGATAAACAGAAGTCCACAGCAGTGCAGAGACTGCCCAGTACCCCCTTTATGCTGTCTGATTCTAAAAAGGATACGATTGCACAACATCACTGCAACAATCTGACCACTTATGAATGATCGAAGCCTTCCTGATGCCACTTCAACATTGCGGCAAATTGAAGGCATTGTTTTGTAAAATCAGTTTTAGGCACCTTGTCTGCTATATTTGCTATGATAGTCTACAGGTGCAGTTGTCTGTTTACATTTCAATTTTGCCATGTGCTGACGTGGGTTTGAATCCCGGTGGTGTCACCAGTAATTTGTTTAGCTAGCTAAATGAGATTTCATGTTTTTTTGTTTAGTGTTAATGATTATTTTCTGCAAAATATTTTGCGTCTCTGAACATATTTGAATTTGGTCATTTCCAAGCAGCATTTAGTTGATTTACGCTCACCTCACATGGACTCACACTGGCTAAATAAACAAAGAAAACATAAAACAAACATATTAGTTCTTATATTTTAAACAAGTTTACCAATAAAGGACTGAAAACATCATACTGGCAAGTGCAGCTAAAGAAGAAAAAAGTTACTGCTGAGACCAGGAAGTGATCCTACAAAAAATTTCATACCACCATACCCACCACTAGCATGTTACCTTGTCTGCCTCATTTAAGCCACACATGCTAAACTAGCCAGGAGAGACAGGTTTCAGACCAGAGACTAGCTTAGGGGAGAAGCAGGGCGTGATGTTGTGAGCAGCAAGATGGAGCGTTGTTTCAGGAATTTCAAAATAAAATTCTAAATTTGCAGCTGAGACAGAAAACGCATGAATGCAGCCAAAAACAATGTTGGGGGTATTTTCCATGAGTAAACACCAATATTACATGCTAAAAAGCTCCAAAACGTGGATTTTCCATTATACTGTTCTAAGAGATTCACCTTAAAAGTAAGTGTAGATTTCAATATTTAGCAGACTTTTACATTGCAAGACATATGTTACACACTCATTTAGGACTAAAAGACTTTCACAAGTCTTCTCTATTACCTTGACACATTAGGCTGATAATTAGGTGGCAGTTGGGTAAATTTATGCAGACGGATGCATTGTGTCGACTGATTTTTAATGATGATAAAGGTCATTTTGGTCTTGTGCTTACAAATAGGTAATTGTAAATCAGTTTCACCGTGTTCTGAGGAAGACACGTTTCTCAGGAAGCTCAGATAAAAATACTAACAAGGAAGCTTTAAAATCTGAGATTATACTCACAGATTGTAGTAAAGCATCTGCTTTATAATTTTTTTTTTCAAACGTCATACCTGGATCAAGTTCTCAGTATGCCATAATTACACCAGGTCAGTGTAAATACTTTAAATCAATAGTTTTACAACCTGTAGATCGGAGAGTTTTAAAACTCTTTCAAGGTAACATTCAGATGGATTTAATCTTAGTAAGCAGATGAACCATAACAAGGGCGTCAGTTCGTTTTCAGAATTGCTGGGGACAATAACCATACACTTGAGTGGGGTTTAAAAATTGCTGGGGACAATAAAGTAGGCTAGCACAGGGGTTGGCAACCCGCGGCTCTGGAGCCGCATGCGGCTCGTCCATCCATCTGATGCGGCTCCCTGTGCTTGTAAAATAATGAATGGATATTTAAATAAAATGCTTTATATTTTACTGCATTAATTTTACATCTGTATGCCAATTCTAAATGTAAAGATTGTCTGCGTAAACCTGAACAGGTCCAACCCGGTCTTGCTGTGAGACCGGGTTGACGCGTCACGCTTGTGCGTAATAATAGGCGCTTCTGAGCTGCTTTCTGACCTTCCCCACCTACATAGTTTAATTACAACAATCAAACGTGACAGAGCCCGGATTTGTATTCTGAACAGTCTAAACATGTTTTAAAAAGAAGCGTGTGACAAAAGTGGCACCTGCTCAGTAAAACCATCAACAGGGTGAAAAATATCAAAATATTGTCGGCAGAGACGGGCTACAACTTCTGGATCATCTTTATATAAATCGTTTTATTGATTATCGTCTTATGAAAGATAACTTTGACGTACACGAGCGACCAGGTGCGTTGCAAACTTTTCAAAAGTGTGGGGGATGTTGTCTGTGCCTAAAATAAGTTCATGTTATTCATCTTGTTAGTTTAATTTCCATAATAGCGGAGCAGGTGCGAATTTTAGACGCGTCACGCACGTCTCCGTTTTAAACATGTTTAAACTGTTCAGAATACAAATCCAGGCTCTGTCTCGTTAGATTGGTATCACTAAAGTTTGTACTGAATGAAACTTTATATTAAACCATGTTGAAGAGAAAAGGATCTGATTAAATCATTCCCCCTCATTTACAGTCAGTACAGTGCAGTGTGCATGGCTCTGGGGTTAATCAAGTTTAGTTGTTTCTCTTTGCAACAATCTTCACAAGAAGGCAAAACAGTTAAATGGCAGGTTACAGATATTTCCATTTGACTGTATTTTGATGGATAAACTCAAGGATGCTGGTTGATTTCCTCCCACTGAAGCGGTCTGGAAACCCGGTCTCTCTGAGGGATGTGTCACTTGGAAAAATGTTATTTTTATGAAATTATGAAACTTTGGCTGAACAGCGCTTGTTCCCGTCTCTAATATGGACACGCATGACGCATCCAGTCGCCTCTTCAGCTCAGAAAGCTCCTGTAGAGACATTTGATCACGCACAAAGTTCATGTGGAGCAGAAGCGGTCGGGCAACAGCAGGTGAAACGTTCCTAGCCTACATGAAGTGAAACTGTTTAATTGTAACATTAATATGTTACTGGACACGCTGGTCTGGTTGGTTAGACCAGTGTTTGAAGTGGAACACACACACACACACACACACACACACACACACACACACACACACACCAATTAAAATAATGCTGATAGCGTGGACTAGAAGTCAGGTGATGGTTTACGTATTTAAATGATGATCAGGCTGCTGTAAAATGTAATCTCCATCCACATCCAGACACAATTATCCTCTATTCTTTCTCTAGTTGCTCTGCTCTTGTCTGGGCCGATAGCTGACGGTGCGCGCGGCGCGCCTAGCTAGCGGCTGATGCACATTTTACGCATTTGGAGAGGTGGGCTGGATGCTTTGCGTTTACTGGAAGATGGTCCACTTAACGCACGGGTGTAGACTACATATTAATGACAAATGAATGAAAATTAAACTGGGAGTTTTTACTTTATATTTTAGAAATAAAAATGACGGGGGAAAACATTTATGACGTCTTTTTAAACTAAATTTTCTAGCGCGACCTGCCTGCTTCACTAAGTCACTGCTTATTAAGGTCCGTCCAAAATTACTGTGGCCCACCCAAAAATGAAAACCTGGCGCTGCGCCTGTTATAAACCTCTGCAAATGGTTGTTCTTCACTTTATCAAACTCAGACTTTGTACAGCTAATGTCAAGATGTAAAATGATGAATTCAGTCGAGCTCTTCCGTCCCTCCCTCTCCTGCTCTCCTGGAAACCCGACATCGGCTGTCAGAAGCGGGAGGTGAAGAAGGAGATGAGGCAAACAGAGTGAGTGCGACGTAAAGAAACCAGACTGGTGTGGAGGTGAGCAAAACAGCTGGAAAAGTGTGGGTGTTGAATCCCCCACGGGTGCAACGCCCATGCGAGCGACCGGTACCGGCTGCTGTCACCTGTTGTGAGCAGCTCTCTGCTGTCTGAGGCAAGGCCCCGCCCACAACGCCGCGGCTGCTGCGGTGTTTTCTTTACTGTGGGAAACGGGTAATAATGGCTCTTTGATGGGAACAGGTTGCTGACCCCTGGTTTAAGATCTGAGCTGGTAAAACAAAAATCCTCATCAGCAGGCTTTTTTGAAAGTGGGGGGGACACAGCTGCCAATCACAAATTTTGTCGGGGACTTGTCCCCGGCGTCCCCGGTTAAAATGACGCCTATGAACCATAATAAAGGACACACAAATCTCTTACTTTATGGATAAAATTGTATTTCTTTCAGATATTAGAAGGTAGCTTGCTTGTAATTTGTAACTGACTGACTAATTGTTTTTCCTCTTCATCTCTGATTGAGATGTTTGTGACCATAAAAGTGGTTAAAATGTGAGACACTGATTCGAATCAAATGCAACTAAAGGATTACAAAAGAGAAAAGGCACTCAGGAGGATGAAAATAGTTCAAAAGCCTTTAATAGTCCATTGCTAATCAAATAAAAACATGTCTACTAGTTTCAGCCACACTGGCCTTCATCAGGACAAGAAATGTTGGAGCATTCCTTTACATAGGTCTTCCTTTTTAAATGGTACATGTCCTGTATTGTACAGCACCTTCCAGGGCTCTCCAAGGTGCTTCATAACACAATTAGTCATTCATCCATTCACACACACAATTGCATGCTGGCGGTGATGAGCTGCATTGAAGCCACAGTTGCCCTGGGGTGCACTGACAGAATTTAGGCTGCCGAACACCACTGATCCCTTCTACTACCAGCAAGAAGGGTTAAGTGTCTTGCCCAAGGACACAACTCTGAGCGGTACTCAATCCCACAACCATCTAGAGCTGAGGTGCGTGCTCCTGCTCAAATAAACCATCTCCGAGGTTTTTCCCACAGGTGAGGAGCGGAGGGGACACCAGCTGCGCTGGATTGGTAATCAAGTGTCCTGGCTTAAAAGGAGGATGGAGACGACACTCGACGCCGGATGATTGTTACAGTTTGGTTTGGTTAGCTCCAGCTATTTGTACTCGTTTGTTTAGCTCGTGTGTTTCTTGTGTTTGGATTACTTGGATTTTGACTTTGGACTCGTCCCCATCCCTGAAACCTCGTCTGTTTTTGCCCTGTCTAGGAAATTCTCAGACCATCTACACACCTTCGCCGCCAGTGACCCCGGAACCCTCAGGACCATGTCCCATCCTCCTTGACGGCACCTTGCCTGTCTCCTCTCCGCTGCCTCACCCCCCTCGCTCTCAGTACCCCCTCCCTTGCTCACCTCGGCTCGCCACCATCCCCTTCGTTCTGAGGAACTCGACTCTGGACTAGTATCTGCTGTCATCTACTCACTGGACTTCCCAGTGCATCTCCTGTTCCCGTTTTTGTAGTAAAAAAACTTTATTTTTACTCACCTCTGCAGTCGTGCTGATTCTGCATGTTTTGGGTTTAGACGCCTCCCGCAAGTCATGACATCTAGTTACGAGACAGACATTTAACTCCTCTCCTGCAGTCATTACCATTGGTTCAGTGTAATATCATTGTGAGTTGTCGAGCCTTTTTAATTAGTATATGTGAATTTTACAGGTTAACTCAAATGTGTTATTTGGATAAAAGCAACAAATTAAGTGCTGCACAGTGATGCAGTGGTTAGCCCTGCTGCCTTAAGGAGGTCTTGAGTTCAAATCCCAGCCTGGGGTCACCCTGTGCATGTGTGGGTTCCCTCCATGTACTCCAGCTTCCTCCCATGATCAAAATTCATTACTGTCAAGTTGATTGGTCTCTCTAAATATTCCTGAGGAGTGTGTGTGTGTGTGTGTGTGTGTGTGTGTGTGTGTGTGTGTGTGTGTGTGTGTGTGTGTGTGTGTGTGTGTGTGTGTGTGTGTGTGTGTGTGTGTGTGTGTGTCCGGCCCTTGGACTGGCAAAATGTCCATGGTGTGCCCTGCCGGCTTGCCTCGAGACTGCTGGAGATAGGCAGCAGCTCCCTGCCTCCCTTAATCTTATTGTTCATGTTATATGTAGCACATTAGTACCGAAGCAAGTTCCTAGTTTGTGAATTGTTTGTTTAAACCTACTCTGATTCTGATTCTGATTCTATGACCCATGCATGTGTAGAAGATAGACTTATTAGTCAACTTATTAATAAATCAAATCCACGCAGTCAATTGACGCGTAGAGGCATCCATCTCCTTTTCTGGATGGCCGCAGTTCTTTCTGTTGTAGTTGTTTTTCTGCTCCAACCCACCTGAATCAATGGCTGAATTACCTCTCCAGCATCTCCACAATCTATATAATCCCTGCTGATTCAAATCAGGTGAGTTAGAGCAGAGAAACCTGTGAAACATACAGGATGGAGGCTCTTGAGGGCTGGAGTTTGACCCAGTATCCTCATTCAGCAGGAGTTAAATTGAATATTTCAGTTAGAACAGAAACGTTATTCACTCCAGTGGAAATATGATGGAAAAACACTCTGTTTGAAATGTGTCGGTCTTAGATGTCAGGGTGTTTAATTTTTAAATGAACTAAGCAACCAGACAAACTTTTAGAAACCTCTGTCCCTAGAGTCTGATGTGTTTGAGGCTTAGACTCATATGGATGAAGATGCTCTTTTAACTCTGATGTTATGAAATATTAATGATATGATGAGTCACGGTCTGAGAGGTGATGTGGTAAGCACTGTCACAGAAAGAAGAGCACTGTTAGAAATCTCTGGTGTTTACACATTTTTTTATCATTTCCTTCATTTAGATTTTTTGTGGCGTTTCTATTTTCTCTCCATGTGTGGATGGATGGAAGGATCTTAAACATGTTTCCATTCCATGCTGCTAGCCTGATGTAAGCCAGCGGCTACTCTGATTGGTCGTGGTGGGAGTAAGAGCTCCGCAGTAGCAGTTAGTGTAATTTTAAATGGGCAACAAACCCCTTTAGCATATTGTAATCCACAAAGTCTGAGAGGAATCTTTGACACCTTTGATCTTCAGCCTTAAATGTAATAACAGAAAAATAAACACATGAAGAACAGTTAGTCAGGTGATGATACTCTGGTTAGGAGTCAGCTGGCATTCAGCCATCCCCTGTTTATACGTGCAAAACAAAGACACAGAAACAAAATGGATCATGATAATCTTCTGCTTGAGATGATATTTGCTGCCATTGTCATTTTACGGCTCACGACCAGGATCAAAACGCTCTGAGTCTGCAAGAAAAAAGCAGATGCTGTTATGTTTTAAAAATCCAACAATCTCTGAGATAAACAGATGGACGGAGCAAAAAAAATAATCACTAGAAAAGTAAGGAAATGGAACAGGGAACGCTTAGAAATGTTATTTTAAAATAATATCCTGACTATAGTCAAATGAACACAAACAGTCCCAGTGAGGTTTGTAATGGTGTTGTTTTACAGTCAAGCCAAATAAAATGCTATCAACTGTATTGTTCTAAACCTAAAGATAAATCAGTGGACTCCACATTGCATCCACAATCTTCCTATTAGACCCTGAAAAAAGACTGATGAGCATTTTCACCAGTAACTACCTATTCTTCCCTTCTTCATTACTCATTACCCCCAAAGTCGTTCCCTAGTAACGAAGCAGAATTTTGCGTACCTTATTGTAAAGTGTAACCCCTCCATAGGGAGGCCTGATTGCAGATCAGTGACGGTTAAAACACCTAGATGCTCCTCAAAGACGTAATAGTTTTATGAGACAACCAGAGTTGTGAGAAAAAAGACCCAGATGGAAATGAGTGACTTGTTTTAGCAGAAGAAAAATCTAAAGATTATGACATGAATGCATGATTTTTATGAACTCTAGTTTGTCAAAATCTGATTTTGGACGCTTTCTCAACCTCAGCGTTTACTGCATTGACGTTACGTGTTGAAGTAGAAATGCCAAAGAGGAGATTAATGGATGCGGCGAAAGGACATATAGGTTGTAGGTGTGATAGAGGAGGATGCAAAGGACAGAAAAGGCTTATCTGTGTGTGACCTTACCAACCACAGCCAGGAGGGAAAATAAAGGAAATAGCAGCTGTGTTTCTGTACACCCTGGTAGGAAATGAGTGCATGAATCCAGTCCAGAAGGGCTCCTCAGAGAGTCCTCCATGAGATCTCTGCAAAGCTTTCATTCAAGTCAAACCCGTCATCTTTTCACGAGCTCTTCTGGGAGAAGAAAGAGCCAGTTAGCTGCTTGTTTCTCTTAATTGTCATCAACTTCTGCTTTGTTCTTTCTTATCTAACATACTTCCACAACTATCTCTCTCACTCTCTCACACACACACACACACACACACACACATGCATGGAAAATAACTTTCATCCTATCCTTTCCACAGCCCTCTCTGTTCTTTCTCTGTCCCCACCCTACAATTATGCTGCAGAGCACCACACTTATTCACTCCTCTTTGGCCTGAAAGCAAATCAGTTTCTATTCACCAGAGCGCCGGCTGAAACAGAGACTGGGTGTGCACACGGCATAGGACGCATCACCGGTGGGTTTTAGATCGTGTGTTGTCTCCTAATCTCATGCACGATTAGGACAGCAATAACACGACTGTCTGAGCAGGTTACAAAAATATGGGTCTCTGCTTTTATGCACACGACAGCTGTGAAGAGTTTTATTGAACCGCAAGCTGTCACATAACAATCAGACACTTCCTTTCACTTATGCGTGCCTTCCGATTCTGTTTCATACAAATTTCCAGACCTGACCTTAAATCAACCTTCTCAGTTCAGCTTTTTACGTCTTCTCTCCCCTGTGGCTTCACTTCAATTTCTCTGCTCAGAGAAGGGTTGATTGCAGAGCTGTCTAGTGGTTGGATCAGTAAACAATGGACATGCTCACTGGACAGATGCTAATGGTCTTCTCTCAGCATGCTTTTTTCTTCTTAAATGCGTAGTTGGGAGATTTTGAAGTATGGGTTTGTGTGAAGTACTTGATCAGTGTCAGTCAGTCTGAAGCTACAGAAAGCCCCTGCCAGACCAGCCAAGCACTTTATGGAAGCTAATTTTTCACTATAAAGAATTCTAATCTTAGAAATGGCATAGTGAGTTTAGCAAAAAAAAGTTATTGGTTTTTTTTTCTACATCACTTTGGATGATTACACAGACCACATGTTGTGCTGTAAGAAAAATGTTTGCATCAGATGATAAATTAGCATTAATGCACAATTATAGGGATCTGAAAAAAAGTGAAAAAATCTACTTATTTTTCTGGTGTCACTTTTGGTTCATTAAGCTTTCTCTGATAAATCCTGCCTATAACTCCAGGAAAAAATAAGAGTGTGCTAATTGATCATAAAATCCCCAAACTATTGTGCGGTTTATTAGAAAAAAATTCAATGGATCTGAGAGATTTGTGTGTGTGTGTGTGTGTGTGTGTGTGTGTGTGTGTGTGTGTGTGTTAGATTGGATAACAAGAGAGAAAGCATTGTTGTTTTATTTTCCAGCCTACAGCACCATCATGTGGTACATTTCTAATGTTTTACTTAGTAGAGGGTGGATTATTTAGCTGCCACACTTTAATGGGTGTCCCGATGCTCAGTTCACAAGGTAAAGTTTTTCCACAACTCTTGAGAGACCAGAATAAATGGGAGACAATCAAGTTACCCAAAAAATGCAGTCAGAAAAACAAACTTTTCTGCATGTAAACAACATCCTAGCTGAGCCGAGCTATGAGCGGCCTGGGCACGCCCCCTTCCGGATGTGACAAGACTGCGAAAGCAGGATTACAAGATAAATAGAAGAAGATGAAGATGGCGGCTAAGACGAACGTTTAACGATCTGCTCATTTTTGGACCGAAGAAGAGACGGAGATCATGTTTGTTCACATGAAGAAGTTCAATATATTGAAATGCATGGACGGGAGAAAAACCCGGAACGGTAATCTGTGCAAGAAAGTGCAGAAAGGGATGAACAACGCGGGGAGCGTCATTTGAAATCCTAGGATGTCCAAGGAAGGTCCCTCCTTACTCTCCTCTGATTGGCTGGAAGGGCTCTCCTACGATTCACTATTTCATGTAAAGAGAAGCTGTTTTCCCTCGCTGCAGGGTTTTATGTTTTCAGCCAGATCTTGAGGAGTTTTTCATGTGAACTCGTTGCTATAATAAACATCCATCCCTGTTTTACAAAAAAAAAAGTTTCTGTTTCTTTCATAAAATAACCTGAAAAACGCCAAATGTGAACTTATAATAAATATTGTTGCATTTTATCACACTGTAGACTGACTTTATATCTATTGGCTCTGTTAGGGTTATCTTATTAATTGTTAGGCAGAGGTTTGACCAAGTCACTGCTTTGCAAGTCACAAGTAAGTCGCAAGTCTTTCCAGGCAAGTCTCGAGTCAAGTCAAAGACAACCAAGTCCAAGTCGAGTCCAAAGTCAATGATGTAAAAGTCTAATTTTCAAGTCAAAATCAAGTTATCTGTCCAACTTCTATTTAATGACAATGATAATAAATAAATTCCAGAAATAAAGCTTCATTTATTTGCTCAAACAAGCAGAAAGTGCAACTGAGATGGTTTATAAACAAAGTGCTGCTGCATTTATCTGTACAAAATCAAACCCAGAACGGAGAATGATTATGATTTTTGTCCATGTCATACCACTTTTAGGCTGAAATATCAAACATGCTCAAGTCATCATCAAGTCAACAATAACAAGGCGAACACTACCTCCATCATCGCCTTCATAAACCCTGTATGCTTGTAATGGATGGAATGTTGTTAACCTAAGAAGATTAAAGTTGGATGAAAGACTTCCAGTATCCATTTCTCAGACCGGAAATACTCATCCATGTTGAAACTTCAACCAGCATTAATAAATTAATGTAAGCGAATATTCTACACTACATGGAGAGTACACCATTTTCTTGCTTTTCCTTTTGAGACATTTTGAAAAGGATCCTTTTTATTCATTTCACAATTCAAAATGTAGATGGAGCTACCAGAATCCACTGAGTCACCTCCTCACATCACAAATGGATGAAAGCTCTACAGGTGATGGATACAATCACAGATCAGATGAATGCATCTGTCATCTCTGGATCTCAGTGGAGACAGACTAATATGGAGCTATGATTGGGAAAATATTCAATGTAACTTGTACCAAGTTTTGTTGCATGTTTCATGCAACAAAACTACATGTTTCGTGACATGTAACTTTGGATTCGTAACTTGTAACTTTAGTTTTCTAACTTGTAATTCTCAATTTGTACTTGTATTTCTTGTTTTGCAACAGGAAATTTTCATTTTGTACATGTATTTTTTATTTTGTAAAATCAAACTTTTATTTTGTACATTTACTACTCATTTTGTAACATCAAACTTTCATTCAGAAACATGAAACTTTCGGTTTTTACCTAGCAGACTTCCAAAATAAAAAAAATCAATGTACAAATTTGAAATCAAAACTCTGAAAACACACATTTCATTCTACAGGTACAAACCTCAAATCTACAGTTTTACAAATCATTTTGTCTAAGTTCTAGCTTCGATGGGAGGAACTTGGGTGGAACCAATGAGAGCACGAGTCTTAGCTACCAATCACATTTCTTATGGAACTAGGATTTGGAAAATATTACATTTAACTTGTACCAAGATTTGTAACTTGTAACATGTTTTGTAACTGTGACTTTTGTTTTGTAGCATGTAATTAACATTTTGTAACACGCAACTTTTGTTTTGTAACACGTAACTTTTGTCTTTTAACATATAACTTTCGTTTTGGTAAATTAGTTTTGTAGCATGTAATTCCCATTTTGCAACATGTAACTTTGGTAAGTAACATGAAACTTTTATTTAGTAACTTGCAGAAAAAAAATCTGTGTAAGAGTTCCAAATCAGAACTTTCAAAACACAAATCTCAGTCTACAGTTACAAAACTCAAGTAAGTACAAAACATTTTGTCCCATTTCTAGCTTGCTTCCAACAGGAATTGTCTTGGACAGGAATCCAAGACTATGATTGCTGGTCAGACAAAGCCTGTCATTGGTTATTTGGGAAGGATGAAATATTGATGAATAATAATAATAGACCAATCTCCAATCTCCCTTTCATTGGAAAATTTATGTAGTTTTGATCCAGCTCAAGATTTTTTTGGAGACAAACCGCTGTCTGGATAGTTTTCAGTCAAGCTTTAGACTAGAGGTCGACTGATATGTTTTTTTATAAAGGCCAACGCCGATACTGATTTTTAAAGATAGTTGTTGCCTATTTCTAAAGCCGACTATTAGGCAAATATATACAGTGGGGCAAAAAAATATTTAGTCAGCCACCGATTGTGCAAGTTCTCCCACTTAAAATGATGACAGATGTCAGTAATTTACATCATAGGTACACTTCAACTGTGAGAGACAGAATGTGAAAAAAAATCCATGAATTCACATGGCAGGATTTTTAAAGAATTTATTTGTAAATCAGGGTGGAAAATAAGTATTTGGTCACTTCAAACAAAGAAAATCTCTGGCTCTCACAGACCAGTAACGTCTTCTTTAAGAAGCTTTTCTGTCCTCCACTCATTACCTGTATTAATGGCACCTGTTTGAACTCATTATCTGTATAAAAGACACCTGTCCACAGCCTCAAACAGTCAGACTCCAAACTCCACTATGGCCAAGACCAAAGAGCTTTCGAAGGACACCAGGAAAAGAATTCTAGACCTGCACCAGACTGGGAAGAGTGAATCTACAATAGGCAAGCAGCTTGGTGTGAAAAAATCAACTGTGGGAGCAATTATCAGAAAATGGAAGACATACAAGACCATTGATAATCTCCCTCGATCTGGGGCTCCACGCAAGATCTCATCCCGTGGGGTCAAAATGATCATGAGAACGGTGAGCAAGAATCCCAGAACCACACGGGGGGACCTGGTGAATGACCTGCAGAGAGCTGGGACCACAGTAGCAAAGGTCACCATCAGTAACACACTACAACAGCAGGGAATCAAATCCTGCAGTGCCAGACATGTTCCACTGCTGAAGCCAGTGCATGTCCAGGCCCGTCTGAAGTTTGCCAGAGAGCACATGGATGATAGAGCAGAGGATTGGGAGAATGTCATGTGGTCAGATGAAACCAAAGTAGAACTTTTTGGTATAAACTCAACTCGTCGTGTTTGGAGGAAGAAGAATACTGAGTTGCATCCCAAGAACACCATACCTACTGTGAAGCATGGGGGTGGGAACATCATGCTTTGGGGCTGTTTTTCTGCTAAGGGGACAGGACGACTGATCTGTGTTAAGGACAGAATGAATGGGGCCATGTATCGTGAGATTCTGAACCAAAACCTCCTTCCATCAGTGAGAGCTTTGAAGATGAAACGTGGCTGGGTCTTCCAACACGACAATGATCCCAAACACACCGCCCGGGCAACAAAGGAGTGGCTCCGTAAGAAGCATTTGAATGTCCTGGAGTGGCCTAGCCAGTCTCCAGACCTCAACCCCATAGGAAATCTGTGGAGGGAGATGAAAGTCCGTGTTGCTCAGTGACAGCCCCAAAACATCACTGCTCTCGAGAAGATCTGCATGGAGGAATGGGCCAAAATACCAGCTACTGTGTGTGCAAACCTGGTAAAGACCTATAGTAATCGTTTGACCTCTGTTATTGCCAACAAAGGTTATGTTACAAAGTATTGAGTTGAATTTTTGTTATTGAGCAAACACTTCTTTTCCACCCTGATTTACAAGTAAATTCTTTAAAAATCCTGCCATGTGAATTTATGGATTCTTTTTCACATTCAGTCTCTCACAGTTGAAGTGTACCTATGATGAAAATTACTGACCTCTGTCATCATTTTAAGTGGGAGAACTTGCACAATCGGTGGCTGACTAAATACGTTTTTGCCCCACTATATATATATATATATATATATATATATATATATATATATGTGTGTGTGTGTGTGTGTGTGTGTGTGTGTGTGTGTGTGTGTGTGTGTGTGTGTGTGTGTGTGTGTTTTAGCAGCACAATGATTCTGAGAGACAACTGAACATTCACTGTGTGCTATTTATATTAGATAAGTTAATAAATCTCTTAATATTGATTGAACTTCAAATATAAAACATAAAACATAAAAAAAACTGGTGTGTTGTTTTTTTTTTTGGGGTCCTTTCTTTAGTGTAGTAGTGGTGACCGTTGTTCAAACAGGTGCCTGATTTATTTTCTTTTAATTGGCTTTTAAAAATAATTTCGGCCAACATAGAGAAGATTGAATATATCAGCCAGCCGATATATGGGTCGGCCTGTAATTTAGACAATGGCACAACACTGAAGGACTTTTGTATATAATGTTATTTTTGTACTTTTAATTGTAATTTAAAACTGGATGTTTTATGTAATCAAATTTATTAAAAAATTTTGATTAGTGTTTTATGTTTTTACTGTTCTGTTAGTCCTTAAAAGCACATTGAACTGCTTTTATTCTATTTTGTTCTATTCTATTCTGTTTTAGTAATACAATTCAAGCGTCTTTATTGTCAATTTTTCTCACAAAATAATATAGATTTTTTTTATCTCATTAGGCAAAATGGGAAAGAAAACGTAAGATCTCAGTCATTCTTATATTTGAGTGGAAAAAGAAGATAAATCATCTGAAGTAGCTAAAAACCACAGCTAAACCGGAAGTGTTCACCAAACGGTTAAAAGCCCCTTGATAAAGGCTAGCGTAAGGTTAGCCGGTTCCGTCATTGTGCAGGGATGGAGATTACTCGCAGAAGTAAGAAGCTAGACAGCGTTATTTGAAAATTTTGTTTACTTTTTTATATACAAATACAACAAAACAATAACGTGTTATATATTCAAAACTGCCAAGAGTCGAAACCGCTTTTGCTGTTTTAGCTAGCATGCTAGGTAGCATATGCTGCTCAGCTGCAGGCTAACACTCGTCCATGTCATTACTAATTCACTACTTTTTCTGCAGATTTTAAAGACTGTTTAAGCACAGTATACAGCGCGATAGACGAAGCGGACTTTCTTGCCATCGATGGAGAATTTTCAGGTAAAAGTGACAGTTTTAGCTGCCATTGGGGGTTTGAAAGAAACGCCACATTGTGGGCTAAAATGGATGTATTTTTTATTTTTTTTAGGGATAAGCGACGGTCCTAATGTTAGTGCACTAACCAACGGGCTTGACACACCAGAGGAAAGATACACAAAGCTAAAAAAGGTTTTGATTTGCACAGATTTCTTTACAAGGCTGTAAATCCCCCTTTACACCAGCTAAGCACAAGTAATGTTTGTGATTGTACGTCTAGTCTAATGTAAACGTGTTTTCACCGTTCCTTCCCTATCAGCATTCTATGGACTTTCTTATGTTCCAGTTTGGATTGTGTACATTTAAGTATGACCAGACAAAGTCAAAGTAGGTGACTTTTATTTGATAGACATAAATGAAACAGAAAATTTGAGCCACATGTTTAAATTTATTATTTTTAGCTGATATTTCCTGCTATTTGCCTCAAGATACAGAGTTAATCAGAAACATCACCAATCCTAGTTTCTCTTGTGTTTTCCATTTTCTGCAGGTATATCACAAAGACTTTTAACTTTTATATATTCCCCAAACCATTTAATAGGACCTCTCCAGACATCAAATTCATCTGTCAAGTAAGTGCAGTTTACTTGGAGGATTTTGTTTGAATGCTTCTCATGAATTGCCCTCAGAATAAGGAAGGATTTGAAGGACAAGTTCTTTATCATTGTAGAGTTCCAGCATCGACTTCCTCGCCAGTCAGGGATTTGATTTCAACAAGGTTTTCTGTCACGGTGAGTTGAAAAAAATTGTCTTTTAATCTACAATGTTTAAAAAACATTTTTCTAAGTCACATTCTGCTCCAAAATGTTTCGTAATTTTCTGAAGCAAAAACACTTATAGAAATGTTAAAAGCTTTTACGAGATTAGGATATGATGACATAAATGTAATTAATGTTCTCATTTTTCTAATTTATAATGAACATCTGGTTAATGTGATACTTTTACATGAGATCTGGCCTAAGTGAGTGCACATCGTTTTTATGATGTCACATTTTTCCAGAGTGACTAAGTATACTCAAGATATCAGTATGTAGATGTGTAAATGGAGCAACCCTTTATCAGAAGGTTTATTTATTTTTTTAGGAATCCCGTATCTAAATCAAGATGAGGAAGCTTGCCTGCGAGAGCAGACGGAGGAAAGGAGGAATCAGCATGCTAACGGTTTAGGGACGCCGTCCTTTATCTCGCCATCCTCGAAAACTCCTGCAAATGTACCTGATGAACAGAAGGACTTCATTAACAAAGTGGTGTAAGTGTTGAGTGCTGAGACTGGTTTTCTTTTCTAAAACACACCGTCCCCACTTAATATTGGAATGTTGAATTGAATTGTGGGAATTGTTGTCTTTAAAACTAGAAACGCAGGGGGGTGACTTTTTAGTTAAAAAAACTAGAAATCCTTTCTAAGCATTCTGTTAGTTCCTGCCTCTTTGCTTTTAATTTATTTGTTATGTCTCTACAAAAGGGAGAAGGTTGAGTTGCTCTTCAGTGCCGACGAGAAGACTTTAAACTTGGAGCCGTGCACTGGGTAATCTGGTCTCTCATGCCCATACATGCACATGGTTTTTATTTGCCTTCTGAATGCATATTTTATTTCTCGCCAGATTCCAGAGGAAACTGATTTACCAAATGCTGAGCTGGAAGTAAGCGATGCCTAACTTTTATTTTTGTTAGTTTGTGGAAATGATAAAATCAATTTTGCTCATTTAGGTTTCCCAAAGGTCTCCATGTGGAAACATTAGAAACAGACAAGGTATGCAATGATTCGGTGTATTTAATTTTCCTACTTTGTGTCCTGCAAGTGATGCAACTGATGTGTTTATGCAGAAGGAGCGATACATTCAGATTAGTAAAGTTGACGACAAGGAGAGGAAGAAGAGGGAACAGCAGAAACTGGAGAGGGAGCAGGTGAGTTTGATCTCTAGGTATCGACATTTAGTTTGGTCAAATGAACAAATGTGGGAATCTTCTGCTGTCTCGTGTAATAATGAATTATTGTGTGTGACGTGTCGGACCTCCCATTTGTCTCTGTCTCCTGACAGGAGGAGCTAAATGATGCTGTGGGCTTTTCCAGAGTGATCCATGCCATTTCTAAATCTGTAAGCCAATCTTTACGTCTCACATCTAATATTTCTAAATTACAAAATGAACACAAGTGGGAATCTGCCTTTGATGAGTTGCAGGATACAAATGCTTTCATTGTTTGGTTTTTCTTCAGTGGAATTATAAATGATAAGGATTTGTGTTTACTGCTCAGGGTAAACTTGTGGTTGGACACAACATGCTTTTGGATGTGATGCACACAATCCACCAGTTCTACTGCTCTCTGCCAGAGGTACACGATTACCTTACCGCGAGTTTTTATTCACCCAAATTTGATGTTTAAAGCTGGCAGTTGTGGTCTGTGCTTTACAGGATCTTCAAGATTTTAAAGAAGTTACAATGTGTGTTTTCCCAAGGTAAGAAATTGAGTTAATTTTGCCTTTTTTTTAAATTTCATTTATATTTTTATTATCGCAACAGATTCCACTTGTAATCTTTACATTTTTCCAATGCCTTTATCTACTTGCAGACTTTTAGACACAAAGCTGATGGCGTCCACTCAGCCTTTTAAGGTAAGGATGCAGTCAGTGCATTTGCATGAGCATCTAGGTCGATCTAAAGTAATAAACTTGAAGCCTTTATTCTAGTCTACATGTACAGTACTTTATAAAACCAAACTCTCAAATTAAGTTTGTTCTACTTCGGTACAGTAGGTGGTGACATGCCCCCTGTCGTGTTGCATTCTTCCGGTTAGTTTATAGGAACGCAGAAAGAAAACGCTGTCGGAGTGAAGCAGACAAAGTTAAAACAGGATATACACACACCTGCTGATGGAGTGGACAACAACGCTGCAGCACAGTTTATTTGGTATATGGGACAGCGGTAGCTAAGGAGGTAGAGCGGGTTGTCCAGTAATCAGAAGGTTGCAGGTTCAATCCCGGCTCCGACCAGAGAAGGCTGCTGTTGTGTCCTTGAGCAAGACACTTAACCCACATTGCCTGCTGGTGGTGGTCAAAGGGACCGGTGGCGCCAGTGCTCGGCAGCCTCTCCTCTGTCAGTGCGCCCCAGGGCAGCTGTGGCTACATCGTAGCTCATGTGAATGACTGATTGTGTTGTGAAGCGCCTTGGGGGGTTGTAGAACCCTAAGAAGGCGCTATACAAATACATACCAAACACCGTACTGTTTGGTGCTACACGTGTTAACATGTGGTGATGATATCAGAGGAACACCCCTTCCAGAAGTTACCAATATCAGCCTGACTGAGTCATTTACATCTTGCATCATCTGGGTGCTTCAGCAAGACTACCACGTTCACACGCATTAAAAATACCTCACATCAGTCCATTTAGGGCAACAGTTGGGTTTTCTGATGTGCATGTAAATACACCAAGTAACTGGTCCCTAGATGTTCAGGCTCTGCTATCCTAAGCCAATGGCACAATTCATGTGGAAGTTGAACAAATACTTTAACCTCTCTAAGTGGATTTGGTCTGTTATTTTACTTCCAAGTTGTTGATAACATCTGGGTAATAGATATTTTTATTTGCTCTGTAGGAGTTGATCAATAACACATCTCTGGCTGAGCTGGAGAAACAAGTCAAAGAGAGCCCCTTCAAGCCACCACAAGTTGGTAAGTCAAGTTTGTCCCAACGCTTTTGTCGTGTGTTTCAGTGTAAAAGTTTTAAACATTCACCATCTTACCTGTTACCACCAGAAATGGTGCTCACTCCCTACAGGACCGACAAGCTAACGGCTAGTCCTAGTGCAGCCGTGACCCAAGTTTATTGCTTCCATCTTAAAGTGACTGCAATCTTCAAAAATTCAGTAGTACCTCAAAAATCATGAAGTTTTCCACTTATCACAGTTTCATGTATTGAACTACAAGATTACTTAAAAGGATTAATATTCTGGCAGGAATGACTGAGTCTGACGGTGGTTTAAAGTTCAGACTACATGCATGAACCGCTGTGAAACTCTGGAGTTGGGAGATGGTTTTAGATGTCAGCGGCCACTTTAGTTGTGGCTGTGCTTGGACTAGTCGTTAGCTCATCAGTCCTGTAGGCAGTTGTAGCTTTTTCTCCAGAGGCCTTTCAGGAAGGTATCTAAATGGTAATATTGTTTGACATTTTTACAGAAGCTGCAGAGGGTTTCCCCAGTTATGACACAGCCCAGGAGCAGCTCCACGAGGCGGGATACGACGCCTACATTACCGGTCTGTGTTTCATCTCCATGGCCAACCATCTGGGTAAGGTGGATTCATGCTGCGTCAGCAGATTGTGACCGATTAGAAGACAAAGTTGGGTCATTTTGTTGGCTCAGCTCAGCTGTGAACTCTTTTACTGGCACGGTTTACTCAGGTCCCTGAGTTTAATAATCTTTTGTTATTATAATTGATCCCTGAACATGCTGAGGTCGTTTTGGTTAAATGTTATTTTTTATTTATTTCACCATCCTTAAACTTTGCATTTTGCGTTTGGTGCTAAAAGCAAACAAAAACTGCCTAGTTCCCCCTTTGAACTGTCCTATTTTCTTTTGCCAGGTTCATTCTTGACTCCACCCAAGGCTTACATCTCTGCCAAGTCCAAACTCATTGAACCATTTGTTAACAAGTGAGCGTGATTGTATTTACTACCCTGTTTGTGTTTTCTTTTGTTCATACTTTTAATATTATTTAATGTTCTGTAGGCTATTCCTGATGAGAATCATTGACATACCCTACCTCAACATCACAGGACCAGATTGTGAGTAAAGAAGTAGCTGACACAACCTCTTCTGACAGAAATATGTAAATTTAGCTTGCTGCATGCAGAGGTTTCAAATTGATCCAGTTCTGAGAATCGGGAACCCCAGTCGATGCATTCGATCAGTTGTGGAGGAAAATAATCATATGGTCGTCAGGAAGTCATTTAGATTTGTATTGGTAGCGTTGTGTAAAGAATGTAGGAGTAGTTGGTGCCACACTTGATGCTCACAGGAGTCGGAACGCTCCTGTTTTGGTAACTCAAGTCAGATACTGGGCTTATAAACCCAGCGAGGCACGCTCGCACTAGTTCCAGTGACGGAAACCTTTATGGTGACTTAACTGATCTGCTTCGGTGGAGAAAAGTTGACTTGTCACCATCTGACGATGTAAAGATCATGGAGTAAAATGATTCAGTATAATGTCAGTGAGTTGAAACTGAATGCTTTAGCCTCTTATGCTGATGTTTAACTCTTTAAGTGCAACCCAAAAGAGACCACGTCCTTTATGTCACCTTCCCTAAAGAGTGGAAGACGAGTGACCTCTACCAGCTCTTCAGTGCCTTTGGTAAGATTTTAGGATGCGTGCTGACGCAGCTTCCAGCCTGTTGTTGCCCAGTGTCAGAAACTGTTGTCTGCCCAGGTAACATCCAGGTGTCTTGGATAGATGACACCTCAGCCTTCGTGTCCCTCAGTCAGACGGACCAGGTGCAGATAGGTGAGTCGGAGGAGATAGCAGCTGAAGGCTCATGTCGGTCTGGAGAGATGCTGTATTAATGTTAGCCCTGTTTAAACAGCTATGAACACCAGCCGCTATGCAGAGAGCTACAGGATCCAGACGTATGCAGAGTACATCCAGGGTAAACAACAGAAGGAGAAGCTCGGCCAGACAACCAAATCCTGGGGGGAGGACGGATGGATGAAACCTCACTTCTCCTCCTCTACCACTTCTGCTGGGTTTGTTTATCCCAGGTGGGCCTGTGCTGCTGTACAGAACATGGTTTAGTCCGATTCTGAGGATTCTTCTCATGCACGTTTTTTTGATTTTTTTTGTTTTCAGAAGAAAACGCAGCATCAGTCCTGTTCAGGGAGATCTGGGAACAGAAGCAGCTCCAGTTCCAGATCCTTGGAATAACTACTCATTCCCAGATGACACAGTCAGCAAGAAGATAAAATTTGATGGTGGATCCTGATATAAATTTATTTCATTGCAAAAACGTTTTGAAATTCGATCGGTTACACTGACAGGGAAATGCTTGGGTCTGAAAAGGCCAGCCAGTCAGATCTACGTCACGCTCTCATGAACTCGCCCATCTTGATTCGTGACAAGAAAAGCGGTTTTTAACATCCAGGAAAGAGCAGAGCATGTCTTAGCTAGAAGAAGCTAATGGTTAGCATTAGCAACTCCACCACATGGCAGATCTCTAGGCATGTGTTGTTTGTGGAGGAAAAACATTGCCGTTTCAGAGCAAACAGAGTTGATGGTAAGTCATGTTGCTGTTATCCAGTCAGAGGTGAGACGTCCAAAACCTGTCACCTGTTCACCACTCCAGCTTACTTCTAGTCTGTGAAACGGGAGCACCAGAGCTTTTTCTCCACTGATCGACTCACAAGGGAATCTTTTATGCTATAGACAATTGCACATATGATGTAAAAAGTAGTGAACCTGGTCTTGAATGTTTGCTCCCTTTTCTCTGAATACCACACAACTTTAAAGATGCATTCAACCTGAAGTTCTCTGCTGTTTTTTCTAGAGCTCAGTGGACAAGCAAACGTCGACGCTGTTGAGAGTAAAACATCAGAAGGATGGCTAAAGATAACGTAAGTGAAAGGAAATAATCATTTATGCTGTTGCTGCTTTACAATTCATTTATGCTGTTACGGTTTTCTGCAGAGAATCTTCAAATTCACCCGACTTGAGTCATGTCACTGATGAAAAGAGTCCTGAGGGCACAGATCCAGACAAATGTGTTGATGGGACGGGCACCTGGCATCAAACCCCAACGGCACCAACGAGGAAAGGTCAAAAGAACAAGAAAAAGAAGACTGAGGGTGGGTTAATCTCTGCATGAATTATTCTGTTATAGTGGATCTGATATCACTGATCTACATGGTGGCTGTGAAGAATGTGAACATAACTTGTTTATAAATGTTGGAAACCAAGTAAAGCAGGATGAAATCCAACCTTTCAAATACTCATCTGAACATGTTTGTACTTTATTCCCCAGCAACAGAGTCTACAACCTCCCTGTTTGATGTCCCAGAAGTCTGGTAGCGAGGCGAGGAGCAGCGAGGCCACCGTCTAGTCCTGGGCTCCTGCTCCAGGTCTCTCTGTAAGCACTTGGAATGCTCTCCTTTCTGGTCGTACGTACGGCACTGAGAGTGCTAAATTCATTCACTCGCTCACTGCTGAGGATAAAGTGTCAAAACTACCAGCCAAGCTATTTGTCTACTGAAAGAGAACATAAGCCATAACAACAGCTGCCATATGCTG
The DNA here is from genome assembly GCF_043380555.1 of Nothobranchius furzeri. NCBI lineage: Eukaryota > Metazoa > Chordata > Actinopteri > Cyprinodontiformes > Nothobranchiidae > Nothobranchius > Nothobranchius furzeri. Next base: position 8,243,331 of record NC_091744.1, on the reverse strand, counting down.
ATGACGTATCAGAGGAGCAGGCACCTCCTCTGGATTAGCGTCTATGTAAAACTCACTGTAGAGCTCAAATCTAAGCTACAGGATTCCTCACTCATTCACCACACGATCACCACGGCCATGCTGTCACTTTAAATTCATCCAGAAGTTTTAACGACCATCATCTTTAATCAGTCTTATCTAACGTGAGTTGTGTGTAAGGTTTTGTGCATGTGAGGAGAAATGTAACCGGTTTTTCCAAGTGTTTGTGTCCCTGTGAATACGTTTACTAAAACGAGATCAAAAGCCACAGGTCCTGTACGATGTTTGGGTTATTTAGAATTTTATTGCTGTCATTTAGTTTTTGGTCTTGCTTTTTAAACCGAGTTGTGGACTTCTCCAGTTTTATTAGACGTGTACGCTGATCAATGATAATGTGACATTCATTGTTGGTGGCATTTTCACCCTTCCTGAGAGGTGCTTGTTTTTGTACAGAACATTTATTGTCCTTTTCTGTGTTTGATGTTTTTGTATTCGTGTCAACCTGCGATGTTCATTCTGTAATGCAAAATGTGTAAACTTGAAGACACGTTATTTTGTATGAGTTTAAAAATCCTTATTTCCTTTTAAAAGGGGAAAAATTAAAGATTGTTTCTTAGTAATTTCTGTTTTTTTCCTAATCTGCTTTATTAAGGTTCTGGTAAAACTCTTCAGCCATCATTAAAAGCCAGTTTTGGGCTATTCTAAAAAATAAATCTTACAAATTACAACGATGAAAAGCACTTGAGACAAACTTGGTGACATTTTCAGATGATCCTACTGGGTATGGTTAAATATTAAGTGACTCAACAACTCCAGATGTTGTATTTTATTTTACATTTTCTCTAGACACTTTGACTTGAAATAGACACAAACCAGGATAATGCCCATTTTCGCTGCAACAGAAAACAGAAATAGTTCAGACAAATTAAATTGGAGTACATGTGATGTCAGAAGTGCAGCAGAGGTCCTCACCTGGTTTGTCCGGGCAGCACCACCACAGACAAGCTGCCTTCTGGGAGGGATTTGAAGACTTTTCTCAGCCTGACGTCCAGTTTCTTCATCACACGATTCCCTGCCTGATCCTAAAACAAACAGGTATTCTCATAAGGTGTTTATATCACAAATGCAAAGTACAGATCAAATATCTTAGACAAAACTTTTTAATAAAAAAGTCATTAGGCTAAATCTGATTCACTACCTGAGAACTGCTGTCCATGTGGGCCGATTCTTTCCCCTCATTTGTTTCTTCATTTGATTTAGTTTCTGCTGTCGTCATGGCAACCCATGAGGGTAAGTGGGGCGGCGTAACAGATGGGTGAATTAGAAATCTGTCACTTAGCAGATCCTCAGAAGAGCTGAGGGCTGCAAGTTTACCCTCTGAACTTTCGAACTCTGGTAAACAGACAGTCGGATTATAGATCTGCACGGATTATGCAAATGACAAATGGCTTTTACTCACCTATACACACATGTTTTGAACATTTGGAAGGCAGGACTATGCTCTCCACGGTACCAAAGTGGTCAAATGCCTCTCTGACGGTCTCCTCGGACAGCTTTAGTGTGGTGAGGTGTGACTGTTTACATTTCTTTTTAGCAGGCGGTAGCCCGTTCGTCAGCTTTCTAGATGTGGCACTTAGACCTTTTGATTCTACTACGTACTGATTGACTTTTTGGGAAATGTTTACATTCTGAGCCATCTGCTGACTCGGTTTCACAGCGTAAAGGTGTTTGGAGTTAAGTGAATCGACCAATAAAGTATCAAGGTACAAATCCAGATCTAGCATTGATTCTTTCACAGGCCTCTGCACCTGAAATATATTTAAAAAAGCATTAATAAAGCAGTCTAAACCTGTTAGATGATGACTGTGGTGTACAAATGAAACACAAGCCTACCTTAATGGGCTGGCCCAGAACTCTGAGTCCGTCCAGAACCTTTAAAGCTAGCAAAGCTCCTTCCAGCATCTCAAACGCAACCTCTGCATGAATCTAAACACCAAATGTCAGAAAAAAGGAGAAACTAAAGCAAACACACACACAAAGCCCACTGCTTGCCTAATTATTCGCATTTAAAAGGTTAGAATTTGTGTTAAATGACAGAAGTCCAGTGAGGCGTACCCGGACGCTTGTGTTCAACATTCGAATATTTCGCACTCGACCACAGCAACGAAACAGCCGCCTCACTTCTCTATCAGAGAAGTCCGGAGGGAACGGCCCGGCGAACACAACACACATGTCCCGAAGGTCTGAACACACCTGCAGGAACAAACCTAGCTAGTATGAAAATCATACCAACCTTCTTCAAAACATTACATAAAGATAAACGCCTCACGCTCTGGTGCAGCTGCTCCTGATGAGCGGAGTGTCTTCTCAGATGGTCTGAGAAGGAGGAAAACTGGACGATGGACAGGAACAGGTTCTTAGTCTGTCTCCGGAAAGATGACAGCACCTGCAGGGAGGATAGGGTTTCAGAGAAGGAAAGGTTAGCGTGGAAGTGTTAAGCATAAAAGAAAGTAGACAGCATCAAAAGTAGCTCATAGATTCCATTTATAAGATATAAAAAAATCTAACATCTTAAATCAAAAGCAGATACAGTAAAAAGCAGAATTAGCCAGTAAACCAGCTAAAAAAGGAATTAACATACAAGGCTGATGGTTGATTTCAAAACATTTGTAACTCCTCACCTCCTTGTCAGTGCTGTACCACTGCTGATTGGACAGATCCAAAGCAACATCGGCACGCTTTCCTAAATAGGTCACAGAACGGCCGATGGATCGCAGTATGTCTGTAAACCTGTGTGAGAAAATGGATATCTGCAGCTGAAAATGTGAATCAATGACTTCATCTTTTACATTTGTTAATGTATTGAATCTTCCTCTAGTTGCACCAGTTTTTTTATGGAGCTCCTCAGGGTTCAGTGCTCGGTCCAGTGCCCTTTACTTTAAATGTGCTTCCATTAGGTAAAATTATTAGACATTACAGGATAAATGTCCATTATTATGCTGATGATATTTTATACACAAAACACACTAATAAGTCTCATGCCTGTGACTTGGTGCTGGGGAGCACTCAGAAGACTCCTCCTTAGGTTTGTATCCCCACAGCTCCTCTAGATGAAGCTCCACAACCTGACAGAGAGGAAACAGACAGTTTGCTTCCTTTCTCTTTGTGACTCCCCACCAAGCCACCTGGTCCCCCCGCCAGGCTAAGCATCCAACCCCCCACCCCCCTTTCTCACTGGTACGGACGATCCGTGTGCCCACCTGCGCTCTCACAGTACGCCGGGACTATCAAGTTTCCTGGGGGAACCCTGATGTGTCTTTAAAGCAGTATCCTACCTGATGAGGTCCTGTTTTGATAAAGTATTGGGCCAGCTCCAGAGCAGCCGCAGCATCCTCAGTGGGATTGTGTCCGTTATTCTCATCAGTCTGGATCTGCCTCCTGACAAGGGAGAGGAACTTGCAATTACCTGATGAGAGGAACTGAGAACGAAACAGTGAACCAACAAGAACTTACTTCAGCACCATCTCGGCCAAAACCTTGAGCTTAAACTTTTGCCCCAATTCTTTCTTGTAGAGCAGCGACGTATCGATTACGTGCTGATGGATGAGCTGAAACAGGGAAGAAAAGAAACCGTGATGCTGGTGTTTCCCACTCTAAGACTGTACACAGCAAAACCACTAGTAATCTTTATAAAAGGCCAATTTAGTTACTCACTTTCAAAGCTATGAGGTCGTTGTTAAGCGAATGGCCCACCAGAACTGCATCGCCAGGCAACAACATCCTGAGCTTTGCTTGAACAACCCGCAGGGTGGTTGTGATTGGCTGCAGCATAGCTGCAGTGATACCTGAGAACCTGTCAGGAGAGATCCGCTAAAGTTAGTGAGGCCCTCGGAGGTTATTTGTGTTTCTTATGCAGAAAAAAACAAGCAACGATGGACAACTACATGGGGAACAAGACACTCACCCCCAGCAATGCATACCACTTACAAACTCTATTCCAGATTCTACATTATTTTTTTATGGAATTTACCTCTTATATTTTGATGCCAAAAAATTATTCTGGACTGATATTTTGCACTGTTTAGCTCATTTTACACTGCTGACTGTGGTCATGTGCAATAAAATAGATTGCAGTCAACTGCACAATTCTCTTATGTTTTTCTTTTTCTTAACTGAAATGTATTCATCTCTTGTATAGGTTAAATAGCTAAACAATAACAAACCGATTAATCGATTACTCGAAAAAATAATCGACAGATTAATCGATTATGAAAATAATCGTTAGTTGCAGCCCTAAGTGAGGGGCATTTTTTTCCATACAAATGTGTGTGCGTGACTGTGTGTGTGTGTGTGTGTGTGTATACTTGGTGAGGTAGTTCAGGACACGACTTTGGGGTTTCACCAGTTCATCTAGCACACAGTTACCATCACTATCCACCAGAGAAACACGAGTCAACTCGTGTCCCTTCTCTGTTAGGCACTGGAAAACAGCCGAGAGAAAAATGCTCAGCTCAGAAGTACGGGGGAATTTAGCGATATAAGAAACAAAGCTGGCGCTAAATATGCTTAAAAAGGTATTTAATCAACAGTTTTGTGTTAAATTATCCAACACCACATGGCCGCAGTATAGTGACACATATTGGTTGTTAGTCACACCTCCCATTAGGAAGGTAAATGAATCCTCTAACTGAGCGGATCTCACCATTTCACAGTCAAGCCCGTAGAGCGGGCTGTCATCAGTTACACGGACATTGTTCTTTGTACAACTAAAGTCCTCAAATCCTCGAATTCCTGTGTCAGAAAGAGTTACAATTAAAGCCAAAATTCAGTCAGCGAAACCTGAAAATATGTGGTCTGAGATGGACAAATTAATAACAGCTAAGCAGTTTCATCAGATCTGACTTAGAGTTCCTATTGTGCTTTAGTCACAAAGTAGAAGAAGAAACGATCTGATATAGCACCTCTCAAGATATAAATCACAAGGCACTTCACAAGAACAAATAAAAAACAAGATTTTTTAAAATGAATTAAAACATAAAAATTTGAAAAATAAAAAATATTGAATAAAATTTTCAGGAAAGGGAAAGAGAACAGGAATAAGAAAGAGGTAATCCATGGATCCCGGATAAGGCAGAATTGGTAGAAAGAGCTGAATAAAGAGAGGGTGATGAAGAAGTAGGGCTGGGCAATAAATTGAATATTTATCGTTATCGAAATTTCTGACTGTAACCAATATAATTTTTCCCATTTCAATGAATTTGATAATAAAAGAAATGAAAAGATGTGTGTAGGTTGGCGATGGTCATGTCCCTTTAAAGTGCCAATGTGTAGTTTTTACTATTAATTTCTGGAAACATCCATTAAAATGTTGTTGGAAATTAATGAAATGATGCTGAGTTGTTGAAAAATATTGGCGGCTTTGTAACATATAACCATAAAAATCAGGTCTGAAATAAGTGGAGAGGGTCTAAGGGTGTTTCCAAATCCGTGGGCAGGATGCTTACGAGTACGGGTCCTCGCCGGTCTGGCAAGGCCGGGTCCTTGCCAGACCGCTAAGACCGGAACCCAGCGGCTCTGAATTCGGACACTCTAGCCTTCACCTCTACGGTGGCCCGTAGGTCCCGTCACAGCCGCGGCGGCAGCTGCACAAAAAGGAAAACTGCTAAAGCTAGCGAAAATCAAGCAGTAATATTTAGGAGCTACAGCAGCTTCACGTCCATCAGCAGCGTTTGTTCACAAACGTTTTCAGGTAAAGTAACTTTGTTTATTCTAGAAGCTTTCAGGACTTACATGTTAACTTTAGATGGTTTCATGTATGTTTTAAGCTACAGAATGAACTTGTTAAACGTACACAACACATTACTACAGCGTATTAATATGTAGGTAATTAATATAAACCAAATGCATTATAAATGTTGAATGCAGTAGGATGTTTTCTAATGTAAATTAGACCTTAGAACTTCTTATTTTGCATCAAATGGGGGTAAAACGTTTTAAAAAACAGGCATTTAAATAAAATAGCATTGAAGTGTTTTCAATGTGCATTTGTTTATTCAACTAAAGCCTAATAATGATTAGATCTGTCTTAAAAATGTAAATTCTCTGTAGTTTTTATTTAACTATTTCCTGCTGCTTTTCTTTCAACTGAACTGAACCAATGTACTGCAGGTTATATGTTTTGTTTTACATTTTTCAATAAAAAAACTTTTTTAATCGATTACAAGTCAACATGCACTGTGCTGCACATCTGCCTCTGTGCTGGTGACGTTGTGGGTCTGGAGGATGAGCCTGAGGAAGATGTGTGTGGAGGAGGTCAGTGGTGCTCTGTCCTGCAGGAGGTACCAGCAGACCACCACTACTGTTAACAGGCAAGTCATTTATGTAGGAACCTCTATTAAAAACAACACTGTGGTTTTATTTGCTGAAGAGTCACAATTGTTATACCAGTGGATCCATAAACTATCTCCTCATTTCATATTTCTGAATACATCTTAGAGATGTAACAGCCGTCGTCTGAGCCAGCCCAGCAGTCCCTGTAGATGGACGATGGAGTGGACAGTGAGAGGAAGCCTGCAGCAGATCCAGCTGCACTGTTAAAGACTTCCTGCTCACTCAGTTTAAATAAATGATCCAGGAAGAGTCACTCAGGTTAATCCTGCTTTAACCGTACATAACTGGTCCGCACTGGTTTTGATCTGTAAATAAGTTTAACCTATTATAAATAAGCTTTTCTCCTTACCATCTTTTCATTTTCTGTTCATGTAACATGTTCAAAAATATCTGTAATAATAAAACTGGTGATAAAAATCAATGACCAGAAAGAATTATCAGTTAGTATTTGCTTTAATAAATGTGTTCAAATATCAAACAGCTAAATAACATTAACATGATAACAGTAGAAGGCCTCTCTCCCAGGAGGACCACCAGGTAAAGCCTCTCCTGACCCTGGACACCTGCAGTCCTAAACAGAGAAAATCAGGCCACAGGTGACAAAAAGGTAATAAACACATTTTTACATTTATCCACATAAGAAGATAAAAATTATTTTTCTTCACACAAACACTTTTTACTTCATTATAACATGTCAGCTGTAAATCCCTGAATGTAAAACTACTTTTCACAGAAGAACTTCTGTGGTTGTGTGTAAACAGCTTCACTCGTCACCTCTAAGCTTAATAAAAACGCTTCTTTGCTCCGCTGTCCTTAAAACAAATGACAAGTTTAATTCGCTACGCGCGCGCGCGCACACACACACACACACACACACACACACACACACACACACACACACACACACACACACACAGACACAGACACACACACACACACACACACACACACACACACACACACACACACACACACACACACACACGGGACCCGTGATACAAACTTGTTCTGGCTGATTTCTGCCTAAAATGTAATTTAAAAAACAAATATACAAACGAAAAATGTCTATAAACAGAACAGCTTTAAGCTTTTTAGATTTCTACGGCTAGTTTTTAACAAACTTACGTTTCAAACTTCGTAGCTCTCCTCATTATCTCTTCCTGTTGAAAATCCACAGCCGGCACGCAAAACATGCTGGGTTAGCCTTGTTCTGTGAGGATACAACAGACCCGTCCTCGAAATGTGGGTGGAGCGAGGACACGTTTGAGGACGCGAGAATGAGTATTCTTGGATTTCGGACAGTACTCGTCGCTGCACTGTGACGTCATCGACCTCAAAATGCGCTCTTACAAGAATCCTTACCGTGTATTCGGACACACCCTAAGTCTCTGGGTATATCAGATGCCATGTTTCCTTCTACGGAAGCCCGAGAGGACAAAATGCATTTACTGATTTGTAACAAACGGTTACAAAACTTTCATCATTCTTAAAAGTTGCTTTACACATTTACGTCTTCACTCATTGCGAGTGATGAAAGGGAGTCTGATGTGCTTGTTATTTTGCTAAAGTTTGTACCCCCCCAGGGTTTTTTGACCCTAATGGGTATCCGTTGGTAAGGTCTTACTCCTGCTTGCTTGCAACAATTTAGGTATCTACTGCACCCTATCTAGGGCTGGGCGATATGGCAAAAATAGAATATCACGATTTTTCCTATATTTATCACGATTTCGATTTTATCACGATTTTTTATCCATGTCAATTGCAAACGTATCGTGCATAACTTCAATTGCGTATTAAAGAAGAGAAACATTGAATAAATAAACATTTATTCATATTAGGGATAATCAGCAAAGTGCTAACACACTTATATTTTAAACTCACACCAGAGATGATAAAAGCCCTGAGAGAAACAATTACAAAAATCAGTTTTTCTCGTTTTTCAAGTAACTTAACATAAATTAAAATCGTAAACATATTTAAAGTGCAAACATGTCAATTGCAAACGTATTGTGCAAACATTAACTTGTTCAAAATACTATGTAGCTCCCAGTTGCTCATGTAGTGGATAGTTAAGCTCAAATACGGCTCTGATGTGCGGCTGGACCAGAGATCGCTTGTGGTAGCAAAAAACTGCACATTCTGAATATTTTCTGCAACAAGTCTCTAAATGAAGTAAACATTTCCAGTGCAGATTGGAGACAACCCATAGAAGCACTGATTTGATCTCATTTCAGAGAAAAATAGAACAGGTTAGATGCACCTAATAAATAAAATTACTAACAAACTCAGGAATCTTTCTTTGCTTCACTGTTCTGGTGCTGAAAATATCACTAATGCGGATCAAAGGAGATACACGGATGAATGCACCTCTTATTATTTGGAAACTACATTTACTGCAGCTGGCAGAGGAAGAGATTGTTTCTATTGATACACGGAGTTTACAGAATCATTTTAAATTGTAATAGGGGAAGACTGCAGGAGGGAGCGGTAAAATACAGGGGGTCCCCAGCAAAAACAAGAAACTACGAGTGTGATGAAACCCGCTGGTTTTCCATCAGGCAGTCACGGGGCAGCTCCAACGACCCAGTGACCGAGCTCAGTCCGGTACCGACACCGGCTCGGCAGAGGGTGAACGAGCCGAGGCAACGTCGTGCTCTGCTTAAGAAGAAGTGTTATTTTTCTGCTTTAGAAGAAACGTCCAACGTGTTTTCACGCTTTCTCCGAGACATGTCACGTCGCTAAGTTGTTAGCGCCGCGCTAAGGAAACCCTGCGTTCCGCTTCGGAACGAAAACCTCATTGTCGCTCTCAGCTGCGGCCGATGCCATGTTTGTTCACACACAAGTGAAAACAAGCGGGGCACTAATATATTTCTATGACTCACTCTGATTGGTTAAGGGTCAAACAAAGGCGTGCCATTCGCCTGGGGTAAGTTCCCTTTTCATTCAGAGGCAGAAATTCAACAGCAGAGCTGTGAATCGTGATAAAAAGGTCTCTCAAAAAAGACAGACCGTCAGATGTGTGGATCGTAAAACGGTCTAAAATCGTCATATCGCCCAGCCCTAACCCTATCGCCAGGAAAAATACACACTGTCACTTTAAGAAGCTGTACCACCTGGATTGATTCAACATAATGCATGTGACAGCCCCACCTAGTGGTACACTTTTGTTTCTGTGCATACATTTAGTTATTGTCCATTTATCGTTATCGAGGTGAAATCCTCAATATACTTTAGGCCATATCACCCAGCCCTACAAATGATGAAAGTGGAACTTTTTCTCTTGATTAGTCATGTCATTTGCAAAAAGTACAGAGAAAAATTAAATAAAATAAATAACTCACTTCTGTATTGAATTATTATTTAAAAAAGGTACCTCTGACAGGAAAGTGGTTCTTAATCATCTCTTCCTGGGTGAGAACATACGCAGTTACTCCCCTCTTCTGTGTCCCGTATTTTTTGATAATGGGGTGATGTTTCACAGCTGCAGCAATGCACAAAAACACACCGGAGGTTTTAAAAAGAAGAACCTTTGCTGAACTAAGTCACTAACGAGCATTCCTGGTCGAGAACCTAAACTGTGACTATTTGGGTAAATATTTCAAAGATAAATACACACGGGAACATTTGAAAATTCGGAACACAAAGATAGTAACCAAAAACAATTCTCACCTTTATGCAGTTTGTCATCTGACTTGGGAACAGGTGGACGGTCCAGTTTAGGAACGTCACTGCTAAAGATTCCAGAAGCTACGCTGATGGGTGATGGAGTGAAGGTGACCCTCTGTTACAATCAAAAAATTTTAAAAAGACATTATCTGTATTCATTCCTTAAGAATGCATCAATATTCATTCTGTCTACTTACAGTAGTGTAGTTGGTCCTGAGGTGCTCCATGGTGAGGTAGTTCTTGTAGAAGTGACTCTGACTGAGACCTTCTAAAATCACAACATTCACACCTTTGACCTTCTTCTGATGGTGAAGATGGCACCAGCTGATGGACACAGGCAAGAAACCTAAAGTTTAGGACAAAATCCACAGACTGGACCTCAGTCCCGATCATTTAGTTATTTCCACCTGTTATTACCTGGGCTGTTTGAGGCCTCCTGCTGTCCCCAGAGCAGCAAAATGCAGCAGCTCAGTCAGCTCTAGCAAAGACACGGGCTGCTGCAAGCGATCGAGCTGCACAGAGAGTCTGGGTGAACCAGAGGGTCTGTTCAGCAGCTCTTCATCACATCCCTCCTCTGTCTTTGATCTTTTCATGCTGTTGTGTTCTGTGGAGGCTTCGGTCTTTCTTTTCTTTGGGTTGCATGTTTCTGCTGCAGAAGAGGAAGGCTCCATGTTCCAGCTGACTTTTCTACTCTGAAGTCAAATATTTGAAAAAGCATCATCAATGTGATTGATCTGAAGTGTAAACAACTCTGTGTATCCTGTAAATGTATCTACTGACATTTACATTTATGTCAGAAAGGGATGATCAAGAATAAAACACTGTCAGGTAGATTTTTCACCGGTAGTTAGTTTATTTGTTGTTGTTGTTTTTTTCATGTTTATGGGTTGTCTGATTCAGACATTTAACCCCCTGATTCAAGATCGACTGTATACTTACACTAAACAATATCAAGCACAACCAGGCTGTCTGAGGTGTGACTTTTACTAAATCAAATAAGGTATTTCACTGGTCAACGAGTTAATGGTTCATGAGGTAATTTTTTTCTAACATGGCAGCAACACAGTAAATACGTGACATTTAAAACCTTTACAGAAAGTTTCACCTTTACACACGTTTATGGTACCGTAGTACGGAACTGTTAGATAGGTCAAATTTCATTAAAAAGGTGTAAATACCAGATGTATGGATCCAGGAGAGTCTACAACAACGTGGTTAACAGTAGAGGAAACACATTTTCAAAAAGTCAGAACAAAATTAGCTACACTTCCTTTTAGTGACTTCAAATTAAAGCGTTGTGTGTTGCGGAATGCTAATTCAGAAGAAAATTTGTAGCTTCAAAACAAAAAATTACTGGATTTTAAAAATTTAAATTATTTTGTGTGATTTTTAAGCGAGTTGCAAAAAATCTTCAAATTATAGCCAAGCACAATTTGCTTTTATTTTGAAAAAAACACATCCAATTTTTCATGGTTCTGTGTTCTACCTTGCGAACTGGCCTTGACCCGGCAGAACTACCCAATCGAGCGCAGAGTTATACATTTGTGTTTAAAAAGAGCGGTTTTTCCGCTTTTAATTTGATACTGTTGAGCACGCGAGAGTCTTGCAGTTTTCTACGAAAACAGAAACAAAAAGGATCCGTATTTAAATGAAACTTAAAGATATGGCCACAAGAAAACTAGCAAAGTAAGTGAATCTGTGCTAGCCACACAAATACAACAATGGTTTAGAGAAGGTATGTTTATCTTGTTTAAAGTGTGTAAGGTTTGTAGGTTTTCTGTTTAGATCTCATTCTGATTTCATAAACTCCACAGGAAATTAGGATTACTGAGACAGCATAGTCAATCCTCTGTGTCAAAGAAATCTGTGGTATCAGGTGAGTGATCGTATTAATGCTCATCCATTTTCAGTGAAATGTTGACTTAATGTTGTTTTCTTATAGGTCAGATATTTTCATACTTGATTGTTATTGACTTTGAGTCCACCTGCTGGAGAGAGAGAAACAATTATGGTCAGGAAATTAGTAAGTAACTGCATGTTTGCTATTGTGATTTATACTTCAGAGTTTTCCATGGTTGTTGCTTTAAATTAGTGCCATCTCTTCTTTTACAGTCGAGTTTCCTGCTATTTTACTGAACACGTCCACAGGGGAGGTTGAGTCGGAGTTTCACACATACGTTCAACCTCAGGAACACCCCATTCTGTCTGGGTTTTGCACAGAGCTGACTGGAATTACACAGGTTTCGGTCTATTTGCAAAACTATTAGATTTAAATTGTAATACATTACTATTGACAGTTTTTTTGATATCCAACAGATGCAAGTTGAAGCAGGGATCCCTCTTCAGATCTGTCTTTCACGGTTCAACCGCTGGCTGCAAAACCTGCAGCTTGAGAAGGGAGTGACTTTTCCCAACAAACAACAGACATGTTCAGCCTCTGTCTCAACCCAGAAGTTGTGTACTTTCCTAACATGGTCAGGTAAAAGCCGATATATCGGGCCGATATTTAGCATTTTTTTTATACATCGGCATCAGCTGATATTGGTCCTCCGCAGAGCCAATTTAAAGTCAGGCACATCCTCATGCAACCCAGTGCCCATCCATCCATCTGTTTTTGGCCGCTTGTCCGGGGTCGGATCACGGGGGCAGTAGCCTAAGCAGAAAGGCCCAGACTTTCCTCTCCCCTGTCTCTTGGGCGAGCTCCTCTGGGGGAATCCCAAGGCATTTCCTGGCCAGCCAAAAGACATGGTGTCTCCAGCATGTCCTGGGTCTACCTTTAGGACTTTTCTCGGTTGGACTTGACAGAATACTTCACCAGGAAGGCTTTCAGGAGGAATCCTAACTAAATGTCTGAGTAACCTTAACTGGCCCCTCTTGATGTAGAGGAGCAGCGGGTCTACTCCGAGCCCCTCCCAGATGACGGAGCTTCTCACCCTATCCCTAAGGGTTACCCCAGCCACCTTGCAGAGGAACCTTTGGCCGTTTGTATCAGAGATCTCATTCTTTCTGTAACTACATGAAGCTCGTGACCATGGGTGAGGGTTGGAATGTAGATTGACAAGTAAATCGAGAGCTTTGCCTTCCAGCTCGGCTCTCTTTTCACCACGACAGACCGGTACAACGGCCGCATCACTGCTGACGCAACACCAATCCGCCTATCCCATCCAAACTCCATCTTTCCCTCACTCATGAACAAAATTCCGAGATACATAAACTCCTCCACTTGGGACAGGACCTCATTCCTGACCCGGAGAAGGCATTCTTCCCTTTTCCAACTCGAGACCATGGTCTCTGATTTAGAGGAGCTGATTCTCATCCCAGCTGCTTCACACTTTGCTGCAAACCGCTCCAGCAAAAGCTGGAGATCACGTTCTGATGAACCCAACAGGACCACATCATCTGCGAAAATCAGGGACCCGATCCTCAGGCCTCCAAAATGGATCCTGCCAACACCTTGGCTGCGCCTACAAATCCTGTCCGTAAAAGTTATGAACAGAATCCGTGACAACGGTCAGCCTTGGCGGAGTCCAACTCTCACTGGGAACGAGCCCAACTTACTGCCTTCTTGGTCTTATCAAAATAAAACTCAAAGAGAATGACGAGTTAATCAGAGCATTGAAGAAAATACTTTATTACAAAATATTTAAGTTCCAACAATTTTCAAAACTAGCGTACGTTTAATGTTCATTCATTTTTATTGTGTTCTAGACTGGGACCTTGGAGTTTGTTTACAGTATGAGTGTAAACGCAAACAGCTTCTTAAGCCAGAAGTTCTCAATAACTGGATCGACCTGAGAAGCACATACAGGGTGGGTGATGGCCTATTCATTTTATCTTTCAGAATATCTTTTGTACACTTTTTCATTCATAAACTAAAATTTAAATCATCTTAAGTCCACATTAGCAGTGCTTTATTTGTCTGACCATTGCTACTTTATGACTGATGCACAGCTAAAGCAAATATGTTTTACAACTTGGAGCATCTGTTGTTTATACACTGTAAATGATTCACATGACCAGATACTATAGATACTGCTGTGCATGTTGTTGTGTCCAACATTTTTCTTTTCCATTCAGCTCTTTTACAACCGTAAACCCAAAGGCTTGAACGGAGCACTACAGGATCTAGGAATACAGTTTTCTGGGAGAGAACATTCTGGTACAAAACAAAGTGAAAATTCTCAAGATGAATCGCCACAATATCCACTCTGATCCCAACTATTCCTTTTCGCCACGTCAGGTTTGGATGATTCCCGAAACACAGCTCGGCTGGCACAGAGGATGATGAGGGATGGATGTGTGATGAAGATCACTCGGAGCCTGGAGAGGGTGAGTGGCCACCTGACGACGTCCTTCAGGAGCCCTCACTCCTTAAATCCTGCCTGAGATTCTGAAGTATGAACTGTACGCTCAGCAAAAAACTTTATTCCACTGTCTTATTGTTTTTTTTTTTGTTTGTTTTTTTAGCTTTTATTCTGTAATTTATTTATTTTTTTTACTGAATAAAGTTAACGCAAGTCCAAGTAATCATTTCACACTTGGGAATTCTATTACTGCATTTTGGGTTATTTATATAGCGCCAATTCACTTTACTAAGTAAACCTTCCATTTCAACGTACTATCCAATTAGGTAAAAAAAAAATCCTGTGTAAGAAAACCCAGCAGATTGCATCGAGTCACTGACGTGTTTCCAGTGACTTTACAGCAATACGCACACTACGCTAGCATGAAGCTCCCCACTTCCTGCTTGGAAAAATGCAACAAATGCTTTTGCCTGGCAGATCGAGAGGGCGGAGCCGCTAACACACACACACACACATGCTCACAACAGCATTTTAACATATGGTACCAGCTGACGTTATAGAGCACCTCTTAGCCAATAGCAATGGCAGACTTAAATTCAAATGCAGTGCAGAGTTTTTATCTGAAGAGGGCGCTACACTGACAGTTTTAGGCAGAAAGTTACAACTTTAACTAAGATGCATTAAAGTGCTAAATTTTTGACTACACATGTCTACAGCACAATTAGACACTCAATTATATAGTTTATCAGCAAATAAATGTTTATTTGGGGGTGATTTGCTCTTTAAAGCTGCTATAGCGAATCTGCAAACTTGCCAGGTTTTGAAAGCAAACACAAACACTCACCCCTCCCTATCTTCCCAGGACCTTCTGCCAGAACCAGAAACCCACATTGCCAGAGCAAACGAGGTTGTGCTAAACACCAGTCACCTTTTCCTATGTCCAAATGTCTTTAGTTGTCCGTGACTCGAAATTGTGTTTTTTTTTTTGTTTGTTTTGGGAATCTGGTTATTTGTTCTAAAGTTAAAGTGGTAGCAGCTGGCTGTTTCTTCTCCTCTGATGTTATTGAGCTGAGAACCTCTCACACCAGTGGCGTTCTGTTGCTAAATACACGAGTGTGATTTGAGTGGAGGACCTAGGGAATTGTGGCGGATCGGCAAGGCCGACAACCGGATGGTCCAATAGTTGCTATCAGTCCGAGCTGTGTTAATGATGGAGGTTTTTAGACAAGTGTGAGAGAATCAGAAGTTTTTATTGCCATATGTGCGAGAACTCACAACATTAGGAAATTGCTGCGGTACTTGGTGCAAAAAGAAAGATAAAAATAAGAGATGAGCAAATATAGGAAGTAAGAATACTCATGATAAATAAATAATATAATGCGGCAATAATTGGAGAAGCGGCTACTGTATACAAGCCAGGTTAGGTACTGATTAGAGCAGATCAGTTGAGGTACAAACACAACAGAAAGAACCGCTTTATTCATTTATTTTAAGTTATTTATTTGTTGTTGTATTTTATGCCCATATGTGTCACTATACCTCAGGTCCGAAGGGAACATCCAGGCTTTTAAGAATAGGCTCAAGACCCACCTTTTTAGCTTAGCTTTTAACTGATCACTATTTATCTACAAATACATATTTATCTCTTATTATTTTTATCATTTTATCTACATCTTAGTGTTTTTACATGATTATGTTTTCTTTTACTATCTTTATAATCACTTTTTATCAGTTACTTTTTATCATTATTAGCTTTTATTATTTTATATGTTATATATCTTAAATCCTCCAGTGTTTCCTCTGCGGAGCCCTCTGCCTTGGGGCCGGTGGTCAGGGGCGGCGGCGGCCGGGGCGCTCCCCGGGTAGTGCCCGGGCAGTGGTGGGGGTTTCTGCCCTACGCCACTGGGCGTCATGGGCCGGTGTCTTGGCTGCTGCCGTGGATCTGTTATTGCCAGGGCAGATGGCTCCGCTGATGATGTGTCGTTCATTACCTGACCCATCTGAACTCAGCCTATTGTTTACTCTGGTGTTCACGAGTGTGTGTGTGTGCATGGACGAGTGTGCGGGTGATTGTATGTCCACTTTTGGAAGTTGGGTGCGGGAGGGGAACTGTAATTTTTAATTGTTTTATACTTGGGGAGGGGGGCTGGGATGGGAATGTGGGATCTATGGGGCCATTTTAATCTGTAAATCACTTTGAGTTGCATTTTTTTTGTATGAAAAGTGCTATATAAATAAAGTTGATTTGATTTGATTTGATACTATGTTAGAACGTTGTTGAGTGGCATAAAAATGTTTTAATCTAACTTAATTTCCAAATTTGCTCTAGCATTATATAGCAAGTATATTTATTCTTTTTGATACCTCACTCAATGTACATGATAACTAGGCTGAGGAATTCATGTAGAAATTGAAGCTAAAGGAAGCTTAAAACACCTCCTGGTTGCTGGAAGCAGTCAAAGTTTTAAGTACCACAGCCTTTATTTATTTTATTATAATGAACTTAAACAATCAAACTTCCAGGTGTAAATATGAAGAACCGTTCTAGAGCACAACCTTAACAATTACAGTCAAAACCAAACTGATTGAATTCCCTCTAACAGATAAAAATAAAAAACTGCCTCAGGTCTTTTTATTTTCCAGAGTTTAATTCTGTCGAATCACATACTTCCTTTTTATTTTTATTTCTGCCTTGCTGCTGTATTCTCAAATATTCAATCACAATTGGTTATTTGTTTTTTTAATACCTTTAAAAACATAGATTTTTTTTTCCCAGAAAAATAAAAGATGGCAGCATGAAAAATAGTTGCTTCTCTTCTTTACCGCAAATGTAGGTGGAGACTTTTCACCTACTTATAAATGTTGCAAGAAAACCAATGATCTCATGTGTGAAGCACAATGGTTAGTCGCGTACGTTGTACCACCTACAGCTGCCGATAGAAGGAATTTAATAGTACAAAGTCGTTGTTCTTTTCGTTTTTGAATACTGACTAAATATGTCTTCTTTTCATAGACCTCGGTGATGGTCAAACCCATGTGTGGAAGCAGTTCTCGCCCTGTGGAAGACAAGAAAGGAAACCTGAATACCAGTAAAAGGGAAACTGTCGTCACCACCAGCAAACTTTCATCATCCAAAGTTCCTCTCAAAAATGTTCCAAAGCACTCCCGTTTAGAGCCCGTGCCGAGAGATTTGGACACAAAGGGAAATTCAAGTTGTCAAAGCCTGATTTCACCAAAGACGCTGCTGAGTATCAGCACCGCACCATTGCATGAACAAAAAAGCAGGCCTGATACACCGAAAGCAGCTGCTAGTTGTACATCCACAGGAACAGTAAATGGCAGCCATGTTCTGTGCTCGACCACTGTCAGCTGCTTTTCAAACCAGGCCTTACAAACAAGCCAGCTGGGTGAAGAGGACGCAGAACCTATAGTGGAACCAGAGGGCAGGTGTGGTTCTTATGATGACGTGGTGTTGGAGTGTGATGATGCCGTAAGAGACACAGAAGGAGAGCATGACGTTGAGTATGTGTCAGATTTTGACAGTGGGTGTTATGAGTTGGAAGAGCCAGATCATTCATGGTCACCTGAGGGTCACGTTACATTAGGGGATCTAAAAGAAAATAATCAAAGAAAGCAAAATATTATATGTAAATCTAAGAATTGGTCAGAATCTAATACGCTTTTTGCTGTGCCTAAAACCATTAACTGGAGTACATTGAATCAAAGAAAAGTAAGGTGTATGACTTCTCCAGATCTTCAGTCAAACTTAGGTTTCCAGAAAACCAAGCAAACAAATGTGGTTTCTCCTGTGAATTTGAAACCCTTTTTACCAGAAAAGACTTCCACCCCTAATACCTCTACTGCTAGGCAAAAACCTGAGGTCCCAAAATGGACTGAGCCTTGGAAGGTATCAATTACCAAATACCCTGAGCCAAAAGAGAAGGCCTCAGGGTCCTCCCATCGCTCTTCGTTTGGTTCTCGTCACATTCCCAACGTCCTTTCCTCTCTCTCAACCAACACATCCTCATTCTCTGCCAATCGTTCCTGTGTTTCTTTCACATCAGTAGGACAGCAAAAGATCACTTCTCCGCTGTGTGCATGCGGCCGTCGGTCAAAACGGCAGGTTGTGTCCAACGGTGGTCCAAACCATGGGAGGGGTTTTTATTGCTGTCCGGTTCGTCGCTCAGGTGGCAGAGGCCTCATGGAGAAAGGATGTGACTTTTTTAAATGGGAGTCAGCCCTGATGAAGAGTGACTCTATGGTTGCTCTTGTTGAGGGTTCCTCCATCTCTGTTGGTCAGATCAACCCTACTCTCCTTAACAGGCGCTGCTGAAAAAAGCCTACTGAAAATTGTGCGTCGGTCTACTTTGTTTTTCAATCTGATGTGTATTTGTGAAGGTATGTTTATATAGATGTGGACAAGATTGTTGGTACCCTTCGGTCAATTAAGTAAAAACCCTCAATGGTCATAGAAATAACTTGAATCTGACAAAAATGGAAAAATGTATCCACCGTGCTTCAACTGAAATAAGAAAAAAGTTTACTCCTGGAATAGGCCTGGACAAAATGATGGTACCCCTAACTTACTATTTTGTTGAATAACCTTTTGAGGCAATCACTGCTATCAAATGATTCCTGACCACTGTAAGACTTCTGCACCTCTCAGCAGGTATTTTGGCCCACTCCTCATGAGCTGCACCATCGAGAGCATCCTGACCAACTGTGTAACAGTCTGGTATGGGAACTGCTCCGCCTCGGACCGGAAGGCGTTGCAGAGGGTCGGGAAAACTGCCCAGCGCGTCGCCGGAGCACCACTTCCTGCCATAAAGGACATCTACAGGAAGCGGTGTCTGAAAAGGGCTAGGAAAATCATCAGAGACCTCATACACACACAGAAATGAAAATGAAAGAAAATCTCACTCCAAGACGTTTTTTTTTAAGTTGGCAGCCCTGAACTAAAGTATGTTTAATGTGGAGCTGTTCTTTTTAATTTTTTGTATTGTTTATAAGCCTGTTATTTGTCTTCCATGTAGTTCATATTTATGGATTGAATAGTGTTTGCTCTTAGACCCCAGTAACTACTACAATCGTTATTGGGGACTTTAATTAAACTAAACCTATGTGTAAATATTGTATATTATGGATGTTCGAGTATTTTTTTATGTACTTTATACTAAAATTAAATTCTTTGACGTTTCACTGTACTTTGTTTCGCTTTTGGGCTCAGCCAATGATTTTTGTCCCTCCCGACTTCCCGTAAAGGCCTCCTTTTTGGAGTTACGGTTTAAAGCTAAACGTGGTTATGTCGATGGGTTAAACAGTGGCTGGAAGGCTTTACACGTGTTCGTTTTGCAGTTATTCCTTGGACAGCCGGAGTTTGCAGAATTTGTAGTGCTATAAAGCTTGGGTAAGGTACGGCAAGAAAAAAACAGAACATAGAAGGGTTGGAGCACATTTTATTAAAATTTTGGTAGCAATTTTTTGTAACATGTCAGCCGTGCAAAATGAGTCAAGAAAGCGGAACAAGAAGCGCTACATGTCCGGACACCACAAGCGGTTTAAGCGTTCGGGGGAACTGGAGGTGGGCATGCAGGGAATCCTGATAACCTGCAACAACAAGAACCAGAGACCGTGCACCGCGGAGGCTCTGGACCTGCTCAGTGAATACGCAGACCAGCTCTATGGGCCAGAGGTCAGTCAGTGTGTCTGAAAAGCACGTGGTTTTGTGGTGGAAGGTAAAAGTATTTGTATGGTGAAAGTGTGCTCTGCTAACTAAAGCCATATTGTAGCTAAAGCTAGGGGGGGTCTGTATTTGCCATAGTATTGTGACCCATGATGCTTTGCGTGAAACGTGTGCCTCCATACGCTCGTCGCCACCATATTGGGTGGGTCACTCCAAAATCAGTGCAGGGTGAGCAACTATGTCCGTTTTTGTGCAGCCTACGGTTGTAGCAACTGTATACTGTTGAAAACAAATCACGTGGGATAACAATTGACTTCTGGCCTACCTGATGAGATTTTATATTTTTATTGATTTTGTTTAATTACATGTATATTTTTATTTGATAAAATGTGTTTTTGGGTTGGGTAACCACATACCTCAGTTTAAATGAATGCACTGGGTGCAAATGGAAACTAACCTAAGATGGTGGCCGGCCAGCTCCAGATGGCAGCTCCAGTCCACGGGACGTCTACATATATATATATCTATGACAACAACAATACAGCAACCAAACTCGCTCACAGACTTTCGTATGCCCCAATTGCCTGCAGAAAACGCAGCAGCGCCCTCGGTCAACGTCCATCCTCCACATTCGACAAGGTCCACAGACTAAACACAGACGCCCCACAGCTCCTAAAAAAGCCAAACAAGCCACTCTGTTCAACTGCGTATCGGCGGCAACGCAAAAGAACATGACCCACTGTCTTGAGTTCCCCACATTCGCAGGTGCCGTTGGGTGCCTGCCCACTAACAATAACCCACCCCGAAGACCGCTATGGCCGAAAACTTTGTGGGTCAAAACCACTACGTCCCTCATCCCCAAAACAAGATTCACCTCACGGTGATCCACCTGGCGTGGTACCTCATAAAAGGTACACCCAGGAGCCCCCACATCCCAAGAGGCCTGTCACAACCCACAGTCACCCAAACAATCGCAGAGTGATACTTCGGTAGTTTAAACCCCACATCCAAGTCTACATCCTGTCTCCCCAGCACATCCTAAAGCTTGGTTTATGCTTGACGCATTCACTTTCCCCTTGGTGGTGCGGCTCGCGGATGGAACGCGCTTCACAACTCGCAACGTTTATGGTTCGTGCGGCTCGTCTCTGCGGTGAGCCAATATTCTCCCAAACTGAACGGGGCAGCATGGAGCTCTACGGCATGCACCCAACACTACACCATAGTAGAAGTAGAAATTACTGTTTACAACTTGGCATTTCAGCATTTTTAACAGCGTTCTCGTCTTTTCCGACAGTGCGAGCTATTTCTCTCCAAGAATTATTAACAACATGTTGATCACGGTGATCTGAGAGCTGAATCATACAAATGTCTGTATTCACGAACCTCTGCCATACTAGTTCTTGCTGGTCCGCCATGTTTTTCCGCGTCCGTCCGTCCGCGTGGTTAGAAATGTTCCGAGGTGTGCGTTGCGGAAATTCTGGGCCGTGCGGAGGCGCGGTGGAGGGGCGTGTTTGTTAAAATGACGCAAAATGATGCAACTTTTCCGCGCGGAGCCGTGCGGACCTCGCGGACGTGTCAAGCATAAACCAACCTACTGTCGCACTAAAAGTGGTATCTAAATTAGATATTCCATCCCTGTGGTATCGATATTATGGACTATTATACACAGCCTTCTTCAAGTACACCAACACGCACTACAGCCAGATGCCGTAAAGCAGCCTCCGCCTCCCAGACAAACAGAAGAAGAAGACGCCGCATGGCTACATTGCAATTTCCCACGCGAGTTGTCTCCGATCCAAGTTTTGTCTGCCAAATAAATAAACAAAAACATAAACAGCGAATTTGGGAGGCGCTTCACAGCCCAACTTAATTAGCATACCAAGTCTTGACACGTAGTTGTATATTCACGCTTATGTGCTTAAAGGAAACTCCCATTTATTGCAACTAGGGCTGCAACAAACGATTATTTGGATAATCGATTAATCGGATGGGGTCTCGACACGATTAATCGATTAATCGGATTACATGGGGACATTTTTAAAAACTGCTAGGGAAACATTATTTCTCTCCTTCCTTCACTTTATTTAACACAACATTATTAGAAAACAGTTCAATAGCAGAAAAACAACATGCCATCACCTAAATTGTCTTATAAGGTGTATAGACAGAGACCCTAAGCTACATCTATCTGTGACCTAAAATGCTTGGTCCAAGTTAAACAGCTTAAGGGCAATTCTCATCTGTTTTGTTTGATCTCATCTGTTAACATTTATTTTAAATGTAATTAAACATAGGCTGTGAATTAATCAAAATTGATCACTATTTCCAAAAATGACTGAAAAAATACCAAATAAAACAAAAGTAAATGAATGCCATCTTCCTTGTGATGATGCCCTGGGCAACTGCCATAAAGTCACATCAAGACATGCTGCTGATCATTCCAATGATCCCAAATAGACTCACATTAGGCCACATGAAAGCAACTGAACCCAAAAATATATTAACCAGTATATAACTGCACTCTCACACAACACGCCTGCAGCAACAGTTAGGACTCCTCCCTCCCTTTTAAAAGCGTTTTTGCTTCCGAGGACATTGTGGTTGTAAAACCACATGCTAGTAGTCTGGCCCCGGTGTGATCAACCAGTTTCTGTGGGAATGTGACGGCGGAACCAGGGCCAGATTAACACTTTGTTGTACCCTGGGCAACAATATTCAAGGGCTCCATCATCACGACCCAAGGATCACCATAATATGGTCACATACAGAATATTTTACTGTAATATGCAGTAAATATACTCAATACTTGAATGCCTGACAACACGTAACCCGCCCAGAGTAACCTTTGACCCACCTCGTGTGGACTAACCAATGAGGAGAGGGTCTTAACTTGAGGCCCTCTCTTCATTGGTCAGTCTGCATGAGACTGACTCTCAACTGACGTTCAAAGTCATTGGCAGCGAACCGTCTCTGTGCAGCGCAAAAGCCTGGGTGGACAGTTTGTTTAATGTAGGGTGATCATATTTCCATTTCCAAACAAGAGGACAGGGGATCTGTGCCTATGATGTCACACTATGGCAACGCCACACAAACCATGTTGGGACCCATTTTTTGTAAGAACTAAATTAATATCAGATTCTGCCAATAAAAGGGCTCTAAAACTATTCATATGTAAATATTTAGCATATTTAATGCAAATTCTCATTTTTATGCTTTAGTGCTGCAACAAGGTTTTATTAATAATAAATTATTATACCTTTTGTTTTACTACAGCATCGGTAAGCTTCCTGTGCACAGATTATCAAGGATGCTTGTTTCAGCTGTGAGATTAGACGATAGGATCAATGAAAAAATAAGTTGTCACACACTCCATGGAAACTTTCAGAGAATCCACAAATAGTGGCTTTCAAATGGTTTTGTTACTTTTTGCAAGTTTAGAAAAGCAGCAGATGAGACAGCATGTCTGATTATTTAGTTTTTCATCTGATAATATTAGAACATGTCAGTAATGTCTGAGGGGCTTTTATAAACACTGTATAACTAACACTCCTGGAGAGGGTATGAATTACACAGAGGCTTCTGGGGAGCCCAGTTATGGGAGTGGGGGGGGGGGGGGGGGCATTTTGCCTTGGCCCCCAAAATGTCTTGAAACGGCCCTGGGTGTGTGACTGAGTTTTGAAGGTGATCTGAATTGTATCAGATGTATAAATATAACATGTGTATAACTTATTGTTTTTTACAGGTAAAAACGTGTAGTGGAGATAAATCTACCTACATTTTACTTTTCAACACTTTGTTTTGTTTTCTTGTTTTTATTTAACTATTTTCCTGTCCTGTCTGTCTCTAATCTTCCTGCATCTCCTCATAATTCTCCAGAAAATCTGTTGCCTGGATTCTTACCTTTTCACCTCATCAGTTACTTTTGAGCAGATCATCTCCTGACCGCAAAGCGCAGAGTGCGTTTCGATGCTGCATGAGGTGACATCACCACAGCACAGGTGATGAGCTCCGCAGTAGCGCGCTGCAGGCACAAATAAGACAGAAAATAGAGAACATGTGCAGACAAGAACGATCGTGTGCTAATTATAGTTTTTTGATTGCGCCACTTTGAGAATGGACCGTGCGCTGGAAGCAGCTGCCTGGATCGCTGTGCAGCAATGCGGAACCGGTTCGCAGCAGCACAAAGTCTGCAGGCTCTCCCTCACGCTGATCTGCCGGTACCGGCTCTCCCTCGCGCTGATCTGCCGGTACCGGCTCTCCCTCGCGCTGATCTGCCGGCTCTCCCTCACGCTGATCTGCCGGTACCGGCTCTCCCTCGCGCTGATCTGCCGGCTCTCCCTCACGCTGATCTGCCGGTACCGGCTCTCCCTCGCGCTGATCTGCCGGTACCGGCTCTCCCTCGCGCTGATCTGCCGGCTCTCCCTCGCGCTGATCTGTGGCTCTCCCTCGCGCTGATCTGCGGCTCTCCCTCGCGCTGATCTGACTTGCTCTGGTCTGCGCGCAACGGCGGGCGGGAAGGGGGGTGGGGTGGGGGTGGGGGGGCGCTTTTGGAAGAGTTGTGCGACACAACGAATCGATGACGCAATTCGTTGCCAACGCTTTTAGTAATCGATTTTCATCGAATTTATCGATTCGTTGTTGCAGCCCTAATTGCAACCCGGACTTAATTTCTAGCATGCAGTACGTTTGTTTACTCATGCTGACAACTTTGGTGCTACTTGGATTCCCCGGGGTTAGGGCTTGGGGTAAACGATTATTTTTAAAACGATTATTCTGACGATTATTTTATCGAATAGTCGACTATTCTAATGACTATTTAGAAAATTAATCTAATGATTATTTTTCTATTGCACAATTAACAAAAAACAGAAAATCTCAAATAAATTCCTCAAAAAAATTGATAAATTCTTACTGTAAGAGAATAAACACTACAGGCCTTCCATTTTGTATAACACTGCTTTTATTGTGTTGCGGTTGGTTATGTTCTGGTGACGTGTAGAACTTGGGAGTGCAGGCTGCTGCCTGAGAGGTGGTAGAAGATGGAGTGTCTCCATGCTGCTTTGTTTTGGTCACTTATGTGCGTGAGGCGAGTGGTCTTACGGGTTAAACCAAACTCAGGTGATATTTTACACTAAACCGAAAACCCACAACACTCTAAATGTAATAAAAGGGAGATCTGCACCACAAAAAATATGAACTCTAAACCAAAACGTAACAGCTTATCCCAACGCAAGAAGCTGTTAGCGAAGATGCTAAAAGTAGCTTTACCAACATTAAGTTCAAGTTACCAAGTTTAAATAAACCAAAAACACCCAGCAGCAAACAGACCAGCACGGAGGAGAGACTGCTACCACCAAAACAGCTCTCCTCGTGTCTGAAAGAAGCTCCTTAATGAAGGGAGAAGCGCTCCCGGTGATTTTCTACATCTGCGATAGACACGAAGCAGCGCATCTGACCCCGGAAGTTGTTGTCCGTTGCCGGGAGACGAAGGGGCAAAACAGGAAAATAATCTAGTAGTGGACGGACGTTGTTCCGGGTCTTCGGTATTTGGCGGAGATGTTAGTGAAGGCGGAGAAGAGGGCGAACTAGAGGAAAAACTAGCAGATTCCTCCTCTATTTACAAACTCCTGGGGATGCAACAAGTGGGCGCGGTGCGTCGACTTCCGGATCTGACGTCGACAAATTTTTAGAATCGAGCCGTCGACTTCGTCGAGGCTTCGCTACAGCCCTACCCGGGGTATTTAGATCCATCGGCGAATCGCCGTCAGTGTATATCCATATAACGGGTGTGGACGGGCACCCATGGTGCAGCCTCGAAATAAGACATTATCTGCACCAAAACATCTTCATGTCGAAAGGTTTTGTTAGGAATCATTAACGTGATTCCCCTGTTCGTTTGGAGCGGGTCTGGGATTTCTAGGCGTAAACAGACTAGCTGCGGCTAATTAACCGGCGCTTTTAATGACGTCACTGCCGTGCGCCAGTCTGTGTTTATTTAGATTACCGGTAGATGTACCTTTGTCCTACTGTGGAGAAATTCGTTTTCTCCCTTTATTGACCAACAGAGTTGTTCAAAAGTACAGAACAAAACATATGGCATTACATCTTATGACAAAAATGCAACTTAAACAGAGTTTAAGCAGCAAAACATCACTCTGCAAATAGTGTATATATAGTGAGACCATTCATGATTTAAAGTGTTAACTTTCGCCGGTTTTTGTATGCACGTTTTAAAAAATGCTGATACTTGAAAGGTTTAAGCACTTTACACACTTAATTCTTAACATTTAATTTTTGCAATATAAATCGAGGAATGTTATTTTTTGAATAAACTTGTTCAATAGATTGGTGTTTTTGAATAGTATCGAAATCGTGTATCGAGTTTTTTCAAGTATCGAATCGAGTTTGAAATTTTAGTATCGCGACAACCCTATATGCAACAGTTCAAATCTAAACGGCGCCATATTGGCATGCAGAAGCCTGCAGCTGGACTATTTGTTATTGTCAGAAAACTCAATCAAACAAGTATGGTAGATTCCTGTTGTGCCCCAGGATGCAGAACAGACGTGGACGACATAAGGAATGAGCCATCTACAGGATTCCCCAAGATCTGGAGCGCCGCAAGCGTTGGATCGTTGTAATAAAACGCGCTAGTGACTGGGCTAAAATGAAACTGTGGGATCCCGAGAGTAAAGGTTTTCGCTTATGCAGCGACCACTTCATATCAGGTACTTAAACCAACGTTTCCTCAACTGTGTATGGTATTTATTTTAAATGCTTTTATTACGATTCTTAGTGGGCTTCCTAAACTTATTTTGGCGTGGCTTTTTCTGTCTTATTACTCATAGTAACAAGTAAACATCACGTAAAACGTTGCCTCGTGAGTTCTGCGTGCTGCCGTTTACGTGTTTTATGATCACAGCAATTAACCGGCTAAGCTGTGCTGTTGTCAGATCACACATAAAAGCACTTTGTATTGCTATTTTCTGTCTCACCGAGACCGATCTCAGACAGATCCTGAGACGCTCCTGCCTGACATATTTATTTTACTCACAGAAAAAAAATCAGACTAGTGATTTCTCTTGGCGTTCAGTTTATACATTCAAACAGCACAGCACTCTATTTAAACTACTTACATCTAAATCTGTTATTTGTCCATCCATTTTCATCCGCTAATCCGGAGTCGGGTTACGTGGGCAGTAGCGTCGAGAGGCCCAGACTTCCCTCTACCCAACAACTTGGGCCAGCTCCTCCGGGGAAATCCCAAGGGGTTCCCCGGCCAGGTCCAGTAAGAAGTCCACTATGACAGCTTCTGGCATTTTTAAAAAGTATCCCAGGGGCACGGTAAGGGTCGGAGATGTTTAGTCTATTTAATGTCTGACTATATAAAACAATTTCGTTGGTTTTAAAGTGTGAAGTAAACTCCGAAGTAAAATCCAAGCCGATCCCGTTCATGTTTACAATCCGTATTTGTTTACCTTTTTTTCCTGCCAATATGGCGTCTACTAACTGAGAGTCACGTGGGGTCCGGAGCTCTATTGAGCAACAACCTGAGTTACCTGACAGAAGCCAGCAGGTCAGCTGAGACCCGTGTAGCATAAGCAAATCGATGATTATTATTTGTTATGACCAGGAGGATGTAATATTCTATATAAATATAAAATATTACCCTGCTAGGTCTTCATTGTAATTATCAGAAGATTCTAGGATTTAATTCAGAAGATCTAGGTTCTTTGCTTTTTCAGTGATCAACCACACTTTGTGTTACTTCAAGAAAGAGTCAGGTTTATAAAAGTAAGAATTTAATTTTACAAACAATTAAAACATGACTAATTAACAAAGCATTTACTGTGAGTGGATGTAACAAAACGTGATGAAGGAACCTATGTGTGAATGCGATGTCAGTCAGAGCTTCCTTATCAAAGTAAGCTGACTTCTGGTGAAAATAATTTGGTTTGCTCTAAGCTATAAAGTTGTTATCATCAGAAGAACATCAGACGCAATCTGACATGTCTACTTCACCCGTTTTGGAGAGACCCTCTTGGTAGATCTGAAAGTCGCAGGGGTCGGCTGATCTCTGGCACCAGAGGGCTGTAGAATACCGTGGTACCGACTCTTCAGTCCAGAGATGTCTCGGGTCACAACAGCTGGATGGAACCGTGCGTCTGGCAGACTCTTAAGGAGTCTAACAACATCAGCTTTGTTTCTGCAGGAACTGTTTGCTCATCAGCTTTGCAGGTGCAAAAAGGTTTTGACAACTAGGGCTGTCGCGGTTGAGGAATTCCTCCTGCGGTGATTCAGGGTGGCTTAATATTGCGGTGTGCGATATTATTGCAGCCCTTTTTTTATTGCAGTACTATCTAAACATAATGCTTACACATTTAAAAAAGGTTAAAAATTGCCGTGCCTTCTTTTATAACACTTTACTGAATGCAGATCAAAGGGCAGTAACAACACAGATCGCAGTAACGTTTATTTCTCCGACAGTCGGAGTCCGACTGAACTTAAAAACAACAAAATTCAGGAGGAGGTTAAACTTATAAATGCAAATTTGGCTGCAGCATCTATCAAATAAGAAACAAGTCCCCATTTTGTTTAGTTGTTTAAAATCAAGCATAAAAAATTACATGTACCGGGCGCGCGCGCGCCGGGGGGGGGCGGGCGCACTATCATTTCACTTTCACACACACGAATGACGGTGCTTTATAGCTCGGTCACGTCCTTGTTACCTACAAGGAAAACCAGCATGTTAACCATATACGGTTTGAGAGAGGATCTGAGAGGGGTGGCAACATTTCCAGCAACACTGAAAACCCTCTCGGATGGTGCGCTCGTTGCACTAACGCACACGTACTTGCGTGCGACTCTGGCGAGCAAAGGGAATCTCTCCCGGTTGTTGCTCCACCATGTCAGGGGGGTTTCTTTAGGGTGGATGCATTCCTCCTGCAGGTAGCGAGTGAGCTCCAGCTCGGCTCAAACTCTCTTCGGGACGGTTGCAGAAGCAGTGCTTGTCCGGGACTTCAGCAGGTCTCCGAGCGTTTATTTATTTATGTTTTTTTTTTTTGCCGCTGGTGGCAGCTCCGTCTCGGCCAAGGACTCTGGCTGCGCAGCAGCTGACGTACTGAAAACCAAAGTGCTCCCAAAGGAGCGAAGTAACGTTTCGTTTTGATACCAGTGCAGCCATCCTTCTCAACATGCATCATTGAGTTGAACCAAGTTCAGTAATCGCGGTGGCCCATGATGCAGCGCGGTGGGCTTCTTCATATTGCGATATTTCATTTTTGCGGTTACCGCGACAGCCCTATTGACAACTTGTCAAAATCTTTGATGGTTAAAGAGGTTTTGCTACAGGTGGCCGGTCTGAGCGATTCTCTAGAACTGTCGAATCACTCAGGATGATCCAGTTTTAAGGTTTTGATGTTATCAGAGGCTGACAGCTTGGGAGATGTTACCAAGACAACTCAGAAACACACCTTCTTTGATACCGGATGTTCTGACTGGTTAAAAGGGCAAGTAATGTGTTGGAGTTTAACTTAACCATACTTGTCATTGTGTGAGTGCAGGTGTGAGGACCTCGTCGTCAAAACATGTTGAACACATGGCAGGTTCTAGTAGACAAACATAACATAACATCCATTCAGTGAGCACAGATTAATGAGGCATTTCATTATACTATAATTATTATAAGTAGTAATAAACAAATGTTTATTTAATGATTATATAGATTATGAGTCATGGAAGAAGTTCATATTGATTTAGGAAATCTTTCTTGATTTTAGCAACTGATTCGAGCTGGAGTTGTTCCTTCTGTGGAGGCAGACAGATGGGACCTTGGGAAAGAAAGCTATTGTTTATCTTTTAGACTTGCAGAGTCTGTGAGCCCCAGCTGGTATGAAGGCAGGCTCATTTAAAGGGAACACTTGCAGTGTTGTCTCCTTTCTGACCAGATGTTGAATAGATGTTGAAAGGCCAGACTGTACCTAAACTGACCATTGCTGGACGTTACACCCGCAACTTCTCCCCACCAGCATAGCCGCAGTCAGAGCAAATGCCAGAATGTGACGGCGGATGTTCCTCCTCCCACCGCAGTGCACACAAGATCTTTTCATACACTAGTTGGTCATAACCCTGATCAATGAAACCATCCTGATGGAAAAACATACACAAGTTTTGATCTGCCATTTTACCCTGGTATTGACTATAAATCACTCTTGACCCTAGCTTCAAGACAACTCTGAACCCACTGAGGAAAAGGAGGATGAAGAAGAGGATGTTGATGATGCTCTGAAGAAGGAAGTGGCACAGCTGAAAGCACAAAGAACAAACGAGGAGAGACGCTTCCAGGTCCTCGACAGTGGAGCGTTCAACGTCATCTTCATCAGAACTCGAAATATAGGTGAGTCTTGTGTTAAGGTTGTAGGTACGATGTTTTTCTGGCTTTGTTGAAAAAATGTTTTATTTTTCTCTTCTAGATCCCAACAAACTGGTTCATTACATTCTGACGGATCTGTACACCACCAAGAAGAAAAAGTCGCGTTTAATTCTTCGAATGCTGCCTGTGAGATGATCATATTTAATAGAATCAAACTCGCATGATATTACTTAACAACTTCAGTTTTTTACAATTTTCAGATTGACATTTGTACAATCAGAGATTACATGTGTAGAACTGAGAGATTTTATTGTCAGAAATTATTTGGAAAATAGAAAAGCAACAAGATGTCTGTATGCATTTACCCATCGCCATTTCATTTTAAACATGTGGGACTCTGAAACCAATTTTTTTAATGATTATTTCTGATTATAATCCATCGCTCTGAGTTTTTCCTGCAGGCTGAACATGAAAATGGTCTCCTACACCTATCTCCTGCTTTAGCTTCTGATAGAAAATAGACGGTGAAACTCTAGAATTTGAAAATCCTCTCAGATCTACGTCACACTGTCTCTTAACATTCATGAGCTCACCTGTCTTGACTCACAATGGGGAAGGCTGCTGGTTTAACGTCCAGGAATCAACAGACAGCATCTTGACTAGTATAAGCTAACCATTAGCATTGGATACTTCACCACACAGCAGGAGCTCCTCCAGGTTTGTTTTTGTTTTTGGAGATAAAAACATCAACGTTGTAAGTCAGTGGTATAGCATTGCGTTGCTGTTATCCAATTCAGGGTGAGACGTCCAAATATTCGGAAATAAGACTCTAAAACCTGCCATCTGAAGCTCAGCTGTGATGTGTGTCACCGCTAGTTCCTGGAAATGGGACACTGGTATATTTTTCCTCCCACTGAATACGACTTAAAAGACGTTAATTTCTACTAGAGACCACTGCAAATGTATTAAGCCCGGCGTACACTGTGCGACTTTTTCACTTTTTTGAGACGATTTTCCACTCGTGTGAGAATCCACAAAATCGGGGCGAGTTTTGTGCTGAGCGTCGTGTAGTGTACAGGTGGTTAAGAGAGGCGATTAACACCACGTGACCAGCTACCGATCAGCAGTCATGAGGTCGCACGGACTTCTGGCGTGTTTAATATTTTGCTCGTCCCTCGTGAGGGTATCGCACTGTTGAAGCGGCGCTGCGAGCAGCTGCGGCCCAAAAAGTATCAGAACCGCTCACGGCGCATGCGCAATCCTTTATCAACACTGCTCCCCGCTATTTCCCTAATAACACACGCTGTTTGTTTTTATTTCTACACGTTTTTTTACTCACAAAGATTGTCAAGAAAGCGTGTTTGTCGTGTTCATGTCATATTAAACTGATCACAAAACACAGATTTACTTTCTTTATTTCGTTTCCTCATCCAACCCCCATAAATCCCTGTGTGTCCTCCTGCAGCTCTCCCGAAGGACAACAGGCAAGACAAGACAAAAAAGTCTGACGTGTTGAGTAAAAACTGCTATTTTTAGCATATTTTTAGGTCCGACGTGTTGCTACCAGACGTACAGTGTGAGCAGTCAGGTCGCATCCGAGAACTGGGTCGTACAGTGTGAGCGCCTGGCTCGTGAGATCTGCCCTGCGAGGAAGTCGTACAGTTTGAGCTGAAGCTGAACGCTGCGAGTGAAAAAGTTGCACAGTGTACGCCCGGCTTTAGTGTTTCTCTCATTTAACGAAACGGATGCAACCTCAATCATGCCCTTATATGATAGACAAGCTTGCAAAATTCTTATGCTTGTTTGTCCAGAATGAAAATACCAGCATAACACAGTAGAATGTAGTAAAACTAGATTGGGTTGTTTACCAACTAAAAGGTTAAGGGAGAAAACACATAAAAAGCAGTCAGTTTATTTTGTTCCTAACAAACACCTCACTCTTGAAGGACCATGCTACTTCACACTACCTCTACATCTTATAAAAATTGGAAGACACCCACCTGTCGATGCACTAAACAGTAATGAGATAACGTGGTTGTGTTTTTTATCACGGTTTTACATGCCATTGTCTTTTTTTTTTTTTTTTTTTTTTTGATGAGTCTGCAGTTTTCCCTTCAACACCTGCAGTCGCTGATGTTTTCTTCTCCTTCAGGTCATTGGAACATGCAGGGCTTACCAGGAAGATATAGTAAAATATCTGACCACGTTCCTGGTGCCTTGGTTTAAAGCTCCCAACAGCACAACCTACAAGATCGCCTACAAAGCTCGCAACAACAACCAGAACAAGCGAGAGGAAATCATCAAACATGTTGCAGGTTAACTCAGGTTCATGTTTATTTTTTAAATTTTTATGTTTTTTGACGTCGAAAACTGACCAGTCAACTTTTCACCAGTTCAGGTGTTTTGGGAAGCCTGAACCAGGAAAACAAAGTGGACCTGACAAACCCTGAGCTTACGGTCATCGTGGAGGTCATCAAGGCCGTTTGCTGCGTCTGCGTGGTCAAAGATTATCAGCTGTACAGAAAGTTTAATGTTTATGAAATAGTAAAAGAAGACGTTCCCAAACCTGCTGTGGTCGCCACAAACACTGACGCAGAAGAACTCGGTAAAGGAGAGTCCGAGAAAGTGGAAGAGAAGACGGGTGAAAAGGAATCCCAAAAGGAGAAGATGAATAAGGGTGCTGAAGGTGTGCAGGTGGAGAAGAGGGCAGATGGCTGTGAGGACAATGAGGTTAAAAAGGGAGAAGATGGCGGGGATTAAAAGTTGACAGAAATCAGTCTGCTGTTGAGGCTTCATCTCAACGTTATGGTCTCAAAACCTTTGCTAAACAAAACAGATTTTTTTTTTTTTTTTACAAAAGTCAGAAAGATCTAATGTTTTATTACTTGATACATCTGAGCGTTCATTAGTTTAGAGTTATTTTATTAAATCTGCATCTTAAAACACAATTTAGTTCTGGCTAGGTTTTAAATGTGAATTCTGATTTCAATAGTCTAGTTTTACTTTTTTTATTTTACACAAAGTTGACATGAGGACAACATGATGGATATTCTAAAGATGAGATCTGACTATTTATAGGCAGGAACCCATAAGAACCTAGCATGAATCCACCATAAAAACTATGTGGTACCTGACCTGTCTGTTTTTTGTTTTTTCCTGAACTCTGCAGATTTAAAGCCATTATTTTCTTTGATTATTCAAAGCAATCTCTGTTCTGTACTTTTTCTAATTGATGTTTACATTTTAAGAAGGAAAGGGAATCGGATATTAAAAAGAAATCTGCTCATCCTGAATCGTTCTGGTCACCAGCTCTGAACATGAGCACCTCATCCATGAAATACAGGTGCTGGCCAGTAAATTAGAATATCATCAAAAGGTTGAAAATATTTCAGTAATTCCATTCAAAACGTGAAACTTGTACATTATATTCATGCAATGCACACAGACCAATGTATTTCCAATGTTCATTACATTTAAATTTGATATTCATAAGTGACAACTAATGAAAACTCCAAATTTGGTATCTCAAAAAATTAGAATATTCTGAAAAGGCTGAATATAGAAGACACCTGCTGCCACTCTAATCAGCTGATTTACTCAAAACACCTGCAAAGGCCTTTAAAAGGTCCCTCAGTCTTGTTTTGAAGGCACCACAATCATGGGGAAGACTTCTGACTTAACAGCTGTCCAAAAGACAATCATTGACACCTTGCACAAGGAGGGCAAGACACAAAAGGTGATTGCTAAAGAAGCTGGCTGTTCGCAGAGCTCTGTGTCCAAGCACATTAACAGACAGGCGAAGGGACGGAAAAAATGTGGTAGAAAAAAGTGTACAAGCTCTAGGGATAACCGCACCCTGCAGAGAATTGTGACGACAAACCCATTCAAAAATGTGGGGGAGATCCACAAAGAGTGGACTGCAGCTGGAGTCAGCGCTTCAAGAACCACCACGAGGAGACTCATGAAAGACATGGGATTCAGGTGTCGCATTCCGTGTGTCAAGCCACTCTTGAACATGAAACAGCGCAAGAAGCGTCTCGCCTGGGCCAAGGACAAAAAGGACTGGACTGATGCTGAGTGGTCCAAAGTTATGTTTTCTGATGAAAGCAAGTTCTGCATTTCCTTTGGAAATCAAGGACCCAGAGTCTGGAGGAAGAGCGGAGAAGCACAGAATCCACGTTGCATGAGGTCCAGTGTAAAGTTTCCACCGTCAGTGATGGTGTGGGGTGCCATGTCATCTGCCGGTGTTGGCCCACTCTGTTTCCTGAGGTCCAGGGTCAATGCAGCCGTCTACCAGGAAGTTTTAGAGCACTTCATGCTTCCTGCTGCTGACCAACTTTATGGGGATGCAGACTTCACCTTTCAACAGGACTTGGCACCTGCACACAGTGCCAAAACCACCAGCACCTGGTTCAAGGACCATGGTATCCCTGTCCTTGATTGGCCAGCAAACTCGCCTGACCTTAACCCCATAGAAAATCTATGGGGTATTGTGAAGCGGAGGATGCAATACGCTAGACCCAACAATGCAGAGGAGCTGAAGACGACTATCAGAGCAACCTGGGCTCTCATAACACCTGAGCAGTGCCACAGACTGATCGAGTCCATGCCACGCCGCATTACTGCAGTTATTGAGGCAAAAGGAGCCCCGACTAAGTATTGAGTGCTATACATGCACATTCTTTTCATGTTCATTCTTTTCAGTTGGCCAACATTAGAGAAACAAACATTTTTTCATTGGCCTTTAGAATATTCTAATTTTCTGAGATACCAGATTTGATGTTTTCATTGGTTGTCACCTATAAATATCAAAATTAAATGTAATAAACATCGGAAATACATTGGTCTGTGTGCATTGCATGAATATAATGTACAAGTTTCACGTTTTGAATGGAATTACTGAAATATTTTCAACCTTTTGATGATATTCTAATTTACTGGCCAGCACCTGTACATGTTAAACTGCACTGACTGATCTCTGCTCTTTCTTTTCTGACTGCCTGTCCTGGTATCTCTTATCTCTCATTTTCATACTTTAAGGTGCTGCTTTGATGAAGAGCACATGGATATGTGCTCCTTTACCGGAGGCACAGTTGTATTTTTTGCATAAATTGTCTTTGATTAAAAACTGGAAAGACACGTTTAGCAGTGTTTCTTTGACTTCCACTTTAACGTAAATAATTGTGACCAAAGGCAGACCCAGGATGCGCTGGAGGGACTACTGTCCCGTGACCCGACCCTGGTAAGCGGCTGAAAGTGAATGGATGGATGGACAACGTGTGCAAAATATACTGGAATGCCATGTGCCTTTGTTCTGGTCGGAGCCAGGATTGAATCTGCAACCTTCCAGTTACTGGACAACCCGCTCTACCTCCTGAGCTACTGCTAGACGATTAATTGGTGCTCTGAATGTTTTAGACAAAGCAATGAATGTAAATTTATTTCAAATAGTTTGGTTGGTTGAAAGTATAAATAAAGTTTTTTTTAAGTATCACGGAGACCAGCATTCTGGCATGCATTGCCATTGATAACACAATGCAGCTCCCTATCCCAAGTTGGCTATTATTTGTACACTTGTGTACTACGCAGTCGAAGCCTTGTGTGCTTTGCTGAAGAGAGCAGGGTGCACTGCGAGTATTGAGACTGGGTCACTGAAATCTGGAGACAAATGGAGGCTGTCTGGTTCCACAAAGCCATAAAGGAATTTACAGTTAGGTTTTTTGCCACAAGATTCACTAAATGAAATGTAATGAAGGAAACTGACCTGAAGCTTTAATTTCCACGATAAGCCGGTCAGAGGAAGATGATAAAACATGAGTTAGGATAGAAAGGTTTTTATATCAGCGTTCTCATCCCATGATTACAGCTCTTAAACACCGTCCAAAATTAATTCCTCCACTGTGAAATAATGATTTTTCACCTTTGGCCACTAGAGGGCAGCAACAGTCTGTAGTGCAGGTAGCTCAGTGTCCCTCAATGGGCGGCCTGCAGTCTGGCCCCGCCTGCGAACCTCTACTTTCCGGCCCTCAAGCCGTGATCCTTTCACATTTGCTGAGACAGCGCGGTATTGTGCTCTCTATTTAAATAATAACAGGAAGAGCTGCCCCTTGTCAGCTCCACATCTGATAAACATTTCAGTCTTTTCTGTGTTTTTGAAGAAAAAGCTTCGTCAGAACTTTACTTCTTAAACACATTATACTTAAGACATTCTCCAATTTATATTTCATTTTAGGCTTATTATGATCATAAAATACAAAACAGTACTACAACCTTTTTCAAATGATTCAAGTTTATTTTCTTTCCAAATAAAACAAAAAACACTGAATAAACAAACAAGTGCACTTTACTTTTTCATTTCCTTTAAGGGAATTTTTACTGGAGTTCAAAAAGCTTTTGTTTTAGTTTAAAGGTCATGAAAGTGACATATGCCAGGTTAAACATTGGAACATTTTCTGTTATAGTTCGTCTTTTAGAAGCTTCACACCAATCTAATGACACATTAAACACAAACATGCAATTCCAGTTGCAGAGAACCCCTGAGGTTCCTGGTTCAAAGCCACCATCCGGGTCACATGAAGCAGCATCCATAGGAGTTTTCCCTGGATTCTATCCAGAGCATTAAATATATCTAAATAATCAAAGAGAAAACTTCTGCGTAAAGCTCATTTTTAACAGTTGACAGCCTCTAACCAGCAAACTACAACAAAGACCATCCATCCATGGGGGGGGGGGGGGGGGGGTGCCAGTCCACCGCAGGGCAACACAGAGACACACACACACACACACCTAAGGACAATTTAGACAGACCAATCAACCTAACAATCATGTTTTTGGACTGTGGGAGGAAGCCGGAGTACCTGGAGAGAACCCACGCTTGCACAGGGAGAACATGCAAACTCCATGCAGAAAGAAGCGAACCCAGGACCTTCTTGCTGCAAGGCAACAGCTCTATCCACTGCACCACTGCGCAGCCACAACAAAGACCAGCTTTCACTAACTTTTTTTGTTGTTGTTTTTGTAAAAATATGGCTAATCTCCTTTAACCCTCCCACTGTCCGAATGGGTGTGACCCAGTGAGGAAAGTTGACCATTGAGCAGGGATGATGGTTTATCCCTTGAGGTCCATGTGGCAGGGGTGAGGTGGTGCCCACGCCTCACCCCTGCCACATGGACCTCAAGGGATAAACCATCATCCCTGCTCAACGGTCAACTTTCCTCACTGGGTCACACCCATTCGGACAGTGGGAGGGTTAATAAAAACTCAGACACTTTCTGCCTAAATCCCACATAAAGATGCCATCTGCTGCTTCTGAGAGAGGAGGAAACGGTCCCCTATGTGTGCATCTGACTGCTTTACATCATGAAGGCAAGTCACTTCAGCAGCTTAGTCAGGATGAATGAGATGACGAGTCCAGCAGCGAGGATTGTGAGCATCAGCAGCACTGTCAGGCCTCGCCGCACGACCAGCTGAGACTTGGACAGAACATCTCCCACGGTGATGGAGGTGGATTTATGCTGGTCTGGAGTCTGCACTTCCTCGTTTGTGTGGTCCTCTGGGTCAGGACTTGATTCTGCAGCGCTGAGCTGATTGCAGTCTGGGATCCAGAAAGAGACCAGTTAGAGTGCACTTTCCTATGAACTCTAGTTTTTTTTTTCACAAATCGTAGAGCTCACCTGTATTTTCCATATTGGTCAACTCGTTATCTTCTTTAATCTGCACTCCTGCTCTCACAAGAGCCTGATAAACACGGGAGGTTATCATTAAACGCATGTTAAATGGTTTCTTTAGTTGACAGTAGCACTGTATAATTGAGTTATGCATTGACATTTAACACTGAGTTGGGTAAGGTCCAAATAATCAGTCAGTATCTCACCTGCAGAAGACAGGAGTTAGTGCAACCTCACTACCCCACCAACAAAATTTAAGGAGATATTTTAATCTTATTTATGTGACATTTATCTGCAGTGAGGACCCGACCTGCAGGTGACATCACCCAAAGTGGGCGGAGTTTCTGACCAGAGCAATAGTCATGGCTTACCAAATCAGAAACAAATTATAAACTCCAGTTTCTAGAGACTCCACCCACTTTGAGCGATGCCATTTGCATGAATGGTCCATCGTTTGTTCGTTGGTTCATTTGTTTTCATCCAGGTTTGGGTCGTGGTAAGGAATCCCAGACAACCCTTTCCCCGGCCACCTCCACCAGCTTCTCTGACAGGTCCCCAAAGCATTCCCAGGCCAGATTGGAGATGTACTTGCTCCATTGTGTCTTTGGTCGACCCGGGGGCCTCCTGGCAGCAGGACATGACCGAAACACCACCCAGGAAGGCGTCAGGTGGCATCCTGATAAGATGCCGGAACCACCTCAGCTGGCTCTCTACCCTCAGCAGTGCTTCCAGGGTGGCATTGACCGGGTAATTGTTACTCAACCTGGTATTCTGTAAATTATAATGTTTTAAGGTGTTTGAAAACTTCGTGCCCATTTTAGCTTTGAGCATCTTGCCCTTCAAACATCTGTGCACGTCCCTGGTAATCACATGTTTTCAAAATGCTAACACGCACCTCGTCTGCAGCTTTCTTCCAGTCAAGTTTGTACAAAAACATGACAAAGAAAACCGACTGTGCAAACACACAGACTGTGAGTCCTGCCCAAAGTCCTGCGAGTGAGAACGTGAGAAGAATTAGATGAGTAGGAGGCCAAAGATACGTTCTTAGGTCTGCACGTTACAGCCCATGCTTACCCACAACCCCCATCTTGACTGCAAACATAAGGGAAATGCCAATGGGGAAGCCGATGAAGTAGTAACCCACCAGGTTGCAGAAGGCCCCGATCAGCTGTTTACCTGCTCCTCTGAGGACTCCACCAGTGACTCCCTTTAGGCAAGCACAGATGCCATCAGATCAGTTTATGTCGTATAATCAGCTGGAAGACGTTGCCATGAAATAGTTTCTTACTGCGACAGCATCAGCAAGATGAGCAAAGGGAAATATGATCAGGACGTCAGCGACCCGCTGTAAGATGTCTCTGAAACAGGCAGATTCAAACATCTGACTTCAAACAGCTGATGGATCTGCTTTAGCAGACTGAGAAGATGAACTGAAAACTGTTTCTGTTTAACAGCAAAGCAACATCATTACTCTTTACCTTCAACACCAATATCCTTAAGAATTTCCCAAGATATTTGGAAGGTTTAAGAGTATAATATGAGGTCATAATAATTTCAAAATACTAATACTAATATTAGAGTAATATTATTTTTTCTTCAAACATTCACATATATTGTTTATTTATTTTTTATTTAAATTCAATTCATGCTTCTAATGGATTATAGAGACTAAAATGTGCTTTACTAAATGGTTAAGTGGTCATTAAACACATCACGCTACCTCTAGCCCTAAAGGATCCAGATGGAGCATCAGGATTCGTACCTTCACCAGAAACCTTCCATATCCACTCCTACACATGTCTACTGCCCCCTAGTGGATGATTTACAATTGGTAAGAGCCAATTTTATTTGTTTACTGTTATATTGATTTAGAATTAATACAGATTTTAATAATCTTATGTTATAGTTAGTCAGGGTCAGCCCTTGAATGGTTTCAGTTGTACTTCCATGGAAGGAGGTTTTGAGTGAAAATGGGGGAAGTTATTTCCTCCTGGGAGGCTCCTCATTGGAGGTATGTCTGTGAAGGTTCTCAGTCATCCAGGTTATTGTAGTCTAATGAGCTTGAAAGAAAAGCGTCTGGACTTCTTTGAGTTGCTTGAAGACGTTTCACCTCTCATCCAAGAGGCTTCTTCAGTTCTGAGGTTCTGAGGACCTCAGAATTGAAGAACTGAAGAAGCCTCTCGGATGAGAGGTGAAACGGCTGCAGGAGACTTGAGTAGAAGTACATTGGAACGGACACGTTGAGAGCAGGTTGGGAGTTCTGGTGCTCGGAAAAGTCGGATGAACAACAGAGACACTAATCGGAGGCTGGCGTCCAGATAATAGCAGGCGAGGATCTGAACATATGCGGCTTCCTTGTGTTAGACAAGATGAGGAACTGACAAATTTTATGTGTCTTTTGATTTAATAGTTTGTTATTCAAACTAACAAGTACAGCAACAGTGTAGCTATTCTTTTCTATTTCTTAGTTTAATTAGCAGACTCCATGCTTCCAGGGCACACTGCTGCCCTCTGCTGGTTCTTTTGGGTTACAGTCACAGTCCAAACGGGTAACGTGGAGCTCGTATGTCCCTAAACAGCTACTGTATTTTAAGATGGTGGATGACCATGGAGCGTCGACCACAGTTTATGTATTTAAATGTAAAATTTCAAGTTGAGAGTAATATTTAGAATTGATGTTGGTGAGAAATATTAGTGAAAAAGGACAAGTTTGTGAACTGGAAACACAGGATTTGATAGTAAACAGGTAAAAATATCACACTGTGCCTTTAAAAACTTGATGTTCTGTTGTTGTTTGATATTTGAGGCTTTAAAGGGTCAAACATGCATTTATTGTTTTATTACACTTACTGATCTGAAGTGAAAATGTGTCCGATGACGTCTTTAGTTGCGCCAAAACCGGCTCCAACAAAACATGCAATAATCACTGCAAAAAAGAAAAAGATAAATATTTTATGATATTGCAATGAATTCTGGATAATTACAAGTGACAACAGTAACAATAGTTGTAGCTAGCTGTGTCCAGAAATGAATTTTTCCACAAAAATAAGTATAAAAATCACAGTAAGAATTGTATTAAATACGTTTAATAAATGTAATTTGAAAATGTGGAGACTGGGGTAATTTGAAGACGACTGCCATCCATTCATCTTTGTTGCGTCTAGCTGTTAGCGTGTCAATCCAGTCAGAAAGTTGCATTGTTCAAAACTATCTATAAAACTTTGTTTATTGTGAAAATATGTTTACTTGTTGAGATAGATGTGAAGAGAATGAAGAAATTACAAAAGAAAATATGACTTTTATATGAATTAAAAAATATTTATCTGCACAAGACAAACAGCATGCAGATATGTTGTTGTTACATGCACAGATGATGGGAACTTTGCTGGACAGCTTGGCCTGCTCAACATTTCCTGCACCAAGAGCATTCCCAACTCGAACGCTGGCAGCTGCTGAGATTCCAAAAGGAAACTGTTGGGGAAAGAAAACATAGTGAAATTCTTAAAAAGTCAATAAACAAACCCACGTGAGAAGTCAATGGAAGACAAATCTGCTGAGTTACCATATAT
Organism: Nothobranchius furzeri; assembly: GCF_043380555.1. Taxonomy (NCBI): domain Eukaryota; kingdom Metazoa; phylum Chordata; class Actinopteri; order Cyprinodontiformes; family Nothobranchiidae; genus Nothobranchius; species Nothobranchius furzeri. Next base: position 8,201,661 of record NC_091744.1, on the reverse strand, counting down.
GCTATAACGACCAGTTGGTATGTGATGGACTGAGTGCCAAGCTCAACCTCACTGATCACACCACACAGGACCCCTCCCAGTTCGAACATCCACCACTCCAAACAAAGCATGAGCATGCTGGGAATGGCCAGTTTGATGAACGGGCCCCACTCCTGGAGACAGTCGAGGGACCAGCCTGAAAGTCAGAATCAGCTTGAGTCCACATCTTTTCACTTTTCTGCTCACAATAAATTAAATTCTTATGTTGATTCACATTAATTAGAACATTAGTTCCAAGAAGATAGAGATGTTTTGAAGTAGTAGGGCTATAGGGAATACTGAGCGAGCACCATAAAGGGTTCGAACTTTATAAAAGTGAGATTGTGTAGAGTAGTTATGAGCAGAAAGTGTCTGACCTGCAGCAGAAAGCAGAATAGAGAAAAGAAGCAAATCAGAGCAGAAATTATATATTGTGGCCACCCTATATAAATATGTTATTTATGTTGCTGCTTCTTAGCATTATTTTAAATGAAGTATAAAAATCAAGTTATTGTGGATACAGTGATGATGTGTATTTTCCCTGGCGATTGGGGGCAGCACATACCTAAATAATTACCAACAGATGGCCGTTAAGGTAAAAAACCCCTGCATGACAACATGACTAACGCATCAGACTCCCTTTCATCACTAGCAATGAGTGCAGGGGTTAATGTGTAAAACAACGTTTATGAATGGTGAAAGTTTTGTAACCGTTACAAATCAGTAACTGTGTCTTGTCCTCACAGGCTTCCTTAGAAGTAAACCCAGCATCTAATGTGGCATCACCTAGAGACTTAGACCCGCTCCCAATTATTTTAGACCCGATGTTTATGGTTATATGTGAAGGAGCCACCAATATTTTTCAACAACTGGGAATTATTTCATTCATGTTCAACAACATTTCAATGGATGTTTCCAGAATTTAATGGTAAAACACCGTTTCTCTTTGAGACAGCAGCAGGCAAACTTAACTGTTCTAAAATGCTGAAATAAAAATAATGAAATAATGAAAATTACTGAATGTTTTTTTTAAATGTTATTTCTCAAATTTCTGGTAAATGTGTTGACTGCAGGTTTTTTATTGAAAAAGAATAAAGAAGCTTGCAAAGCACAGCTAAAGACTAAACTGTCCAGACCAACTTAGTGTGCCAATTTTCACTCCCCCCCCCCCCCCCCATGAAATGTTTTTGTCATATGTCTGATAAATGAGGTAGAAATAGAATGAGTTGGCTTCCACACATTTTTGAGTGTTACAAAATGTTTCAAATGACATTATTTCTGATCTTAAGCATTTTGTGGTGGTCTAGATTGACTCTAGTGTGATAAATGCAATCATAATTTAAAATGTCACGTCTTATTCACCTTTAAACTGAATAATTTAGTCTCCAGTCCTAAAATGTGAACTCTGGACGGTGTTTTTCAACTCAATAAATCAAATGAAACCAACAAGACTTTATTATTAATAATATTACGATTATTTTCCATGACCCAGCAGCCCTGGATTCAGTCCACATGACACTTTAAAGTGCACAGTCATCCATTTAACCACCCATCCACCTCCCATTACACAGTTACAGAGTGTTACGTACTCATCAACCATTACACATGCCCAGAAGAACACAGAAAAGATAACTTTTGGAGTGAAAGCTGAACGATGACATGGCACAACTAACCTGCCCATGTGGCCTTGTGAAGACCCCTCACCCAGATGTAAACAAACAGCACCACGGCCAGTAAGTACTGTGAGATGGCGTTGGCTGCTGCCGATCCACTAAAAGATCAAAACAAATTTCAGCCACATGCAGCTGAAACATCCACTTTCAGGAATCTGTTTCTGGTAGCAGGAAACTTACACAATACCCAACTCCAGATGATAGAGGAAGAAATAGTTGATCACTGCATTTAGTGCATTTCCGATTGCTCCAGTTATGACTTGGGGCCAAATTATTCCCTGTAAGCAACAGGTAAATTTAACACCTACATGTAACTGGTGCTTCAACTCTGATTACTCTGTTGGGAAACTCCACCTGATTTTGGAGATACCTTCCCTGTAGCTGGTACATGAAAGCAGCCTGGAGAGGAAGAAGTTGTATGAAAACCAGGAGAGATTACAGAACAACTGACTCAACATTTTAATCTTCATTTTTTTTTTTTCCAAAGCCTGAATTCTATAGCTTGGGAATTGACACCATCAGTTTGCCGGAGCAAAAGGATGGTGTAGCCACGTTTGTTTGGAAACTCTGCTGCCCTGGCCAATTGGCCAATCACAGCACACTATTAGTTTGGTTTGCATCTTCTTCGATGATGTATGGCAGACTTCCCTGTTCACTGACATCCGTAGCAGTCCAATCACAGCGCTTTATCAGTCAGGTGGGCGGGATGTTCGTGCAACTGGGCGAGACTAAGATGGCAACCGTTCCGTAGTGGTCCAATTGCAAAGCTCTATAGGTTTAGTGGGCCACTGCGACTGAGTGAAAAACCAAAGATGGAGACGGCTTGTTTGAGACAACTTTGGCATCAACTTTGGACTCTTTTGACGTGGGCTTTTTGAGTCAACAGCAGATAGAGGTGCTTAAGTTATTATTATTTTTATTATTATGTATTTGCACCTTCCTTGATGGAGTATGGTGGATTGACTAGCAGTGAGTACATCGTGTTGTTTGTTATCGAATAGCGTGCAGAGATAGTTTGAAAGATAACCGTAGATCCCGCCCCATAACTGAGAGCCGTCAGTGGGCTGTTTCCGGACTATATATTCACACAGACGTTGGCTTGCTAGGCTAAGAAATACGTTTTTTTTTTGTGTATATTTAGCAATTGTTCCAAGTAACTTTTCCATGTGGTGAATTCAAATGATAAATGCTGAAAATGAGTGGGAAAAAGATCAGTTTCTATATTTTTCAAGGCATTACAAAAATGAGGGTTTGATTAAAGTTAAAACATGTTGAAATATGGAACTCACCGGCAGTGCAGGCATGAAGATGTTCACGTACATCTGAGACAGTCTTCAAACAAAAGTTAAAATACGTTTATGTGAGACAGCGAGAAAAATCTTTTTATAAAACATCATAAAGTTCATTCATTTATAAAAATAAAAAATTTGTTAATAATAATATCCCACATTGTAGATAGGCTTCTGAACAGCATCTCTTAGGAGAAATAGAGTTTCCATCGTCCATGACTGATGAGCTAACGGCTAGTCCTACGACGCCTGCGTGTGTTGCTGTCAACTGCAAATTTAACTGAAGTTTATGCTAAACTATTTCATAAATATATATTATTGTTCATTTGATAAAATAGGGTTATCTACTGGAGGACATATCACTGTCAGCTAAAGGCAGCACACCTGTGGCATCCTGGGGGAAAACACTGGCAGAAATTTCTTAACACTTTCCGACATTAATCATATGATCCCAAAATCTGAACTCAGCTTCTGGATGTTTGGTATTTCATACAAAATTTGGTTTGTTTTTGGCTGTGTAAGTATGAAAATAATATTAATAAGGTCAAAAGCAATGAGAATCTCATAAACATCTTCACAGTTTTTCTTCTTTGTTCTTGTCTGAGTGTTTTAAGATATTTTTATTATTATTTCATGAATTTTCAAACCATCTAAAATAAATAAATAAACAAACAAATAAATAAATCACTGTTATGCGCCTAGAATTTAAAAAAAAAGCAACGTGTCATTTGCTTTAATGTTACCTAAACATAAATTACAATCATTGGCACTTTCAGTTCAATTCAATTCAAAAATACTTTATTAATCCCAGAGGGAAATTGATCAGAGGTAAACAGTCTTGAGAAGCTGTTCTGGTCCTGCCAGGTGCTGACCTGGCCACCTCTGGGTTCTGTTTGACGGCGAGCAGCAGAGGTTCGGTGTTGACGAGGACGGCCCAGCAGGGGAAACAAGCCAGCAGCAGAATCAGAACCCCCCTCTGGAGAATCACCCCCACACGCTTCAGGTTACCGCTTCCATAAGTCTGAATAAAAACATGAAGACACAGAACTAAACACCGTCGGGAATCATACCGACAACCTTGGCAGGAGGGAGGGATGGATCCGAGGTCAAATAAATTCTGAGAACTCAGCAAGAACAGCTGAGATGTTCTGGTTAGATAAATAAAAATGAAAGAACAGCCCGTGAAGAGGACCGTACCAGTAGACGTCATTTTAACCAGAATGCTGCCGACGTGCCCCTACTGATATTTATAATTTCCTCTTTAATAACTTTAGCTGAAAATTTTGGTTAAAAACTTGCAACAGTCGTTTTTCCCAGAATGGATCTGTGACCTACTTCTGCTTTCTGCGGCAGTACCAGACTCCAATAAAGAATACAAATAACCTCTAGCTCACTGCCAACTAGAGCCAGCTCTTCTCTAATAAATTTTTATTACATTTTAATCAATAATAATACTTAAACTGTGAATTAAAGTAAAACCGCAATTAATTTGTAGTTGGTTTTTATCTTAGGGCTGCACTTAAAACACAATTTTGTTGGACATTGGGTCCGGGCTTTTCTCTCAGATCATCCTACTATGAAACCACAACTAGATTTTAATTTTTATTAATCTGTCTAATCAGGAACAGCTCAGCTCAGGTGAGGGAACATGGAGTTAATCCAAACCTGTCAACTACACATTATTTTATTGGTGTTTTAAGCTTGCAGAGCGGGCGGTTCATGAACTAAATCTAGAGTTTTTAACTTTTAACTTTTATTTCTTGAATAAAACTCAGATTTTCAACACCTGTCAATACACTCCTGTATATTTTGTAATTAAAAATCAAGCAAATAAGTACTTATATGTGAATAAATGATAATAATTGTCCTTTGTAATCTTCAAGCCACACTCAAGTCCCCCACAATATTGAACCAACTTTACTCATTTTTTGAATAAAATTGCAGTGGTCTCTAGTAGCCTTGTAAGTCATACTCTTGGGGGAAAAAAAAGCTCCGGTTCTCATGTTTAAGACCGGAGAATTCAGCTGGAGAAGAAAGTAGCTTCAGACAACAGGATTTGGATTTTCATTTCCTGATTCCATTTTTGGTTCTTTTTTAAAACTCAGATACGGTTTCTCTTTACCTTGCTGACGGTTTCGTTTGCGGCTGCAATCATCTTCATCGGATAAACTTAGTAGGAAGTGACGCCACCATCAGCGTCAGCGCTGAAGATGTTCCCGTCAGCAAGGTAAAGAGAAACCTTATCTGTGTTTTAAATAAGAACCAAAAATGGAATCAGAAAACAAACACAGCAAAAACGCACAAAAGATGTTCATTTCCTGATATTTGAACATCTTGTCTGTGATTGGCTAACAGCAATGCAACTCTACCACTTACTGAGTTTGCTCTACAACACTGATGTGTTATCTCCACAAATAACACCAGCTTGGAGGAGTTCTACTGCGTTGTAGATTTGCTAATGCTAATAGTTAGCTTCTACTAGACGAGACGTCCCCTGCAGTTTCCTGAAAGCTTAACTAACGACCTTCCCTGTCGTCAGCATAGAGTGCTAAGTGACAGCGTTATGTAGATCTGTCCACTTTTCTGAAGCAAGAGTTTTTCTGTGTATTTTCATGTTCAGCCTGCATGACAAACTCAGAGTGACCGATTATAATAAGAAAAAAAAAGTTTTTTCAGTAAAGCTGTCAAACTCTTGATAGTACCTGAGATATGAGAGTATCACAAGTTAAGGACAGGCCTGTACCGATGGAGAGACCGGTGACATTAACCACCTGCAGGTAGACAAAAGACATGAACTAAACAATAAAACAATAACAAAAACATGAACGAGAAGATATCCTCACAATGATCGATAACGTTACTCCTGCTAGTTCAAGTTTTCCCAGGTGGCCACAGAACACGGTGCTGACAAAGCTGATCATGAAGATCATCATCTGGGAAATCACCTAGAAGACATCATCATTATCATCACTGCTCCCATCATCATCATCATCATCATCATCATCATCATTGTGACGAAGTGGTATGGATGATTTCCATTCGCCCCTGTAATTTATTTCTGTAGCCTGCTGGAACTGTGATGGGGGATATTTTAACCATACTGAAATGTGAATATTGCACTGGTGTGGATGTAGTTACCATTTGGGATTTCATGTTTGCTTTGTATCCAGAGCAGGTTGTGAGGGGAGGGCCCACCGGGCCCACCCACCCAGTACTACCTCCCTGGATCCTCATATGATTGGCTGCTTCATTTGGACAAACCAAAGGAAGTGGGATTTGTTTCTTTGGTCTTAGTGTGAAAATGTTTCTTGTATTGTAGAAACAGTTTTGTCTTTTGTTTATGTTAACATTTAGGTATATTTATGTGGATGTTTATTTCCTTTTGGATTTTATGTTAGAGCACTGATGTTTGGGGCTGATTGTTTGCAGGCAGCGCTGGACTGACCATAGGGCATAGCGGGCAACTGCCCGCTGGGCCGACCCTTTCATCTTTTATGGGCCGGTGTCTGTTTTTTTTTTTTTTTTTTTTTTCCTGGCCTCTAGTTGTTGCGGACAACTTGCCCGCGCCGCCCCACGCGACGCCTCGTAAAAGTTGGTGGATTGGCCAATTGGTAATAATACACTCTGGGCTGGACCAATAGCCAGAGGTCTGATGCACCCGCCAGTTGTTTGTGAATCTCAGTAAACAGACAGACGAGCTTTACAAAATGGAGAACAAAAAACGGAAAGGAGGAGCGGAGAAAATTCGACTAAAAAAGAAACTGGCCCTTCAGGCTGATGCTGGCACATGTGTTAAAATCTCACAGTTGTTTGGTAGTGAAGGTTCAAGTAAAATCAATTTAGGAAGTGATGGAGCCTCAGCCCAGCGACAGGTTGGAGAAGAAAAGAGGGAGGAGGAGGAGAAACCCGAGCCGGTGTTGTGCCATAAATTGACTCGCTGCCAAAAAATGATTAGCCACCGCGGGATCGCGCACGGTTTGGTAATTGCATTTCTAGACAAAATTCCCCAGGATTTCGCCCTAAAACTCGGCATATCTAGCAATATGGACATTCAGAAAGCAAAGATAACCTCTTCCGGTACTTAAACAGATGTTTATCGCGGATATTAGTGTGGCAGTGTTTGTGGCACCCTGCGCGGGAGCACGAGGACGTGCTTGTGGAAAGAGGGAGGAAGATGTAGCTATGTGAGCGTCCTGTCACAATGTCCCGATTGATCATGCGCCCTGGCTACTAGGCTAAGGAGATGTCTCTTTGGCTGACTGGTTAGAGCGTATGACTCTCACCCGGGAGTCTGGGGATCGAATCCCGCCCAGGCACTCCTTTCTGCACCTTGCCACATTAGTTTTTCCAGTTCGGAAGTTGTTTTAAGTGTTGCTATTTGTCTTAAACGTTCACAATGAGGATATATTAATCCTTTTTGCAATATTTGCGATTGAAAGATGGTTTGTGCCACAAACTTTGTGGTAAGAACTGGCTTTCTTTATGTTACAGCCTTGATACTAAAAAAATAAATAAACAATGTAAAATGGCACCCTGTATTGAATGTAAACGTTGTATAAATGGAAATAAACAATTCTCCAGCGATTTAATTTTTCCCCCTTCCTTTCTTTAGTCCACTTGACATGGAGCCACAGTTAACTAGTTTGGGGCACATTTTTACTTGAAAAAAAGTATTTAAAATGATCAAGCTTTGGCTTTAATGACACTGTGTAGGTTGCTATTCATTACGTTGCTCTATTTAAAAGTAACAAGATAAAAGCACTTCAGCACATAAAATTAAGATTGTCACTTGCCAAATAGACTACACCCTCCCGTTTACCTATAAGAAATGCCTCAAAATATCTTTAAATTCTTTATTGATGATTTAATTGTAGACAACAAAAATGGCATTTTACTTGCCAAAAAGTGATTGAATTGCTAAGATTTTCATGGAGGCTAAAATTGACCAAATAAGGGTTTTATGTATTATCTGTTGATGTTACTGTACTCATACTGTCTACTGTATCATCAAAAACACCCCAAAAATGGCAAAAAAAAGAAAAAAGAAGATAATTTCCCTTGCCAAAAATTGATTACAGTGTCCTGGTCACGTGTAAAGGGTTAAATTGACCTAAATATTACCTTATTTATTATCTCTTGATGTTATTAGTGCCATCACAGGATGCTGGGTGTCTTCCACATTCATAAACACCTCAAAAATGGCAACAAATGATCATTTCCCTTGCCAAAAATTGATCACAGAGTCCTGGTCACCCATAAAGGCTTAAATTGGCATAAATATTACTTCATTTATTATGATGCTGGGTGTGTTCCACAATCATATTCGAATAAACGTGAAAATATTCCGTCCGAATATCTGTTTCTTGTTATAAATATAACAGCTAGAAGGATTTACAGTTAAAATAGGAGAAACACGTGACTCCCCAGGAAGGGTCGTAACACCACTTGCCTCATGCACATAAGTGAACAAATCAAAGCAGCATGGAGACACTCCGTCTCCAACCACCTCTCAGGCAGCAGCCTGCACTCCCAAGTTCTACACGTCACCAGAACATAACCAACCAACACAATAAAAGCAGTGTTATACAAAATGGAAGGCCTGTAGTGTTTATTCTCTTACAGTAACAACTTATCAATTTTTTGGAGGAATTTATTTGAGAATTTTTTGGTTTTTATTAATTGTGCAATAGAAAAGTAATCACTAGATTAATCATCTAAATAGTCATTAGAATAGTCGACTATTCGATAAAATAATCGTCAGAATAATCATTTTAAAAATAATCAGTCACCCCCAACCCTACTTTTTAGAATACCAGGATAGGAAGGATGGTGTAGGTTTACGTTTATTAGATTGATACATAAATACTACCAATAAGAAAGTGTACGTTGGTGTGTGTCAGAAACAGCGTAAGGCTTAATGTCTTTTCCAAAAAAAACAGGTGATGGGCCGGTCTCCAGTCAAAATGCCCAGGCTGAATTTTTGTCCCAGTCCAGCCCTGTTTGCAGGTGTGATTTTCTGGGGTATTTAAAGGAAGCCAGGTGGAGGCTTGGGAAGGTTTATTTTTATTTTGTGATCTGTAAAAGGAAAGCTGTGAAATAAATGCCTGAAAGGCATTTTAGCTCTCAAGGAAAAATGTCCATGTGCTGCAGTTTGCCTCTACTTCTTTCAACTTGAAGACCTTCTGGTGGCTCTACATTTTCACAATCATCACTACCATCATCATCACCATCAACCACTGCCATCATCATCATCATCACTGTCATCATCATCATCATCATCATCAGCATCACTGCTACTATTATAGTCATCATCACTGCCGTCCTCATTTACATCACTGCCATCATCATCACTACCACCATCATCATCATCATCACTGCCACCATCATCACCATCAACCACTGCCACCATCATCATCATCACTTCCACCATCATCACCATCAACCACTGCCACCATCATCATCATCACTTTCATCATCATCATCATCATCATCACTGCCACCATCATCATCATCAACCACTGCCACCATCATCACCATCAACCACTGCCACCATCATCATCATCACTTTCATCATCATCATCATCATCACTGCCACCACCATCATCATCATCATCATCATCACTGCCACCATCATCATCACTTTCATCATCATCACTGCCACCATCATCACATCATCATTATCATCATCATCATCATCATCATCACTGCCACCATCATCACCATCAACCACTGCCACCATCATCACCATCAACCACTGCCACCATCATCATCATCACTTTCATCATCATCATCATCATCACTGCCATCACCATCATCATCATCATCATCATCATCATCATCACTGCCACCATCATCATCACTTTCATCATCATCACTGCCACCATCATCACATCATCATTATCGTCATCATCATCATCATCATCATCATCACTGCTACATCACCATCATCATCATCGTCACTGTTACCATCATGATCATCATCATCACTGCCATCATCATCATCATCATCATCATCATCATCAATGCCACCATCATCACCATCACCACCACCACCACCACCATCATCATCATCACTGCTACATCATCATCATCATCATCATCATCACTGCCATCATCATCATCATCATCACTGCCATCATCATCATCATCACTGCCATCATCATCATCATCATCATCATCATCATCATCATCATCATCACTTCCACCATCATCATCATCATCATCATCATCATCATCATCATCATCATCATCACTTTCATCACCATCATCACTGTTACATCATCATCATCATCATCACTGCCACCATCATCATCATCACTTTCATCATCATCATCATCATCATCATCATCATCATCATCATCACAGCCACCATCATCACCATCATTACTGCCATCACCATCATCATCATCATCATCACTGATACATCATCATCATCATCATCAACATCATCATCATCACTGCCATCATCATCATCATCATCACTGCCATCATCATCATCATCACTGCCATCATCATCATCATCATCATCACTTCCACCATCATCATCATCATCATCATCATCATCATCATCATCACTTTCATCACCATCATCACTGTTACATCATCATCATCATCATCATCATCATCATCACTGCCACCATCATCATCATCACTTTCATCATCATCATCATCATCATCATCATCATCATCATCACAGCCACCATCATCACCATCATTACTGCCATCACCATCATCATCATCATCACTGATACCATCATCATCATCATCATCATCAACATCATCATCATCACTGCCAACATCATCACCATCATTATTACTGCCATCACCATCATTATCATCATCACCGCTACCACCATCATCATCATCATCATCATCATCATCATCATCATCATCATCATCACCATCATCATCATCACTGATACTATCATCATCATCATCATCGACATCATCATCATCACTGCCAACATCATCATCACTTTCATCATCATCACTGTCACCATCATCATTACTGCCATCACCACCACCACCACCATCATCATCATCATCATCATCATCATCACTGCTACATCATCATCATCATCACTGCCAACATCATCATCACTTTCATCATCATCACTGTCACCATCATCATTACTGCCATCACCACCACCACCACCATCATCATCATCATCATCATCATCATCACTGCTACATCATCATCATCATCATCATCACAGCCACCATCATCACCATCATTACTGCCATCACCATCATCATCGTTACTGCCACCATCATCACCATCATCATTACTGCCATCATCATCATCATCGTCATCATCGTCATTGGTTAATTGTTAATTTATTTTCTCACTCAGCAGTTTCATTCATCATTAATACAAAATACAATCATCAACAGTCTCCTAAGTGGAAAAAAAGGGGGAGGAAGAAGAAGTCTTATATGACCTACCCCGTTCTCTTTCATACAATATAATTCACAGAATGTTCTCATACACAAACCAAGTATAGAACTTCCTTATCTTTGCAAACGATATCACAATAAAACTTATCAATATACGTATTCAATATTTACTTATCATCATAGGATTCTATGATTTTTTCTTTATATAGTCTCCTAAATTGATCAGTAGTTAAACATTTTTTCAGGTCATGATCCAGATTATTCTATAATTTTACTTCATATACTGAAATACACATGTGCTTTAATGTTGTTCGTGCCAAAACTCTTTTAAACTCAGGCTTCTTTTTATTTTTTCCATCATTTGAAATCAAAACAAAAACCTTCTGTAACTTCACTGGCAGTAACCTCTATTTTGCCCTGAACATAATTAGTAAAGTTTTCAAATTAACCAAATCCCTGAATTTCATAATTTTTGATTCAATTAAAAGTCTATTAGTATGTTCTCTACTTTATATATAATTCTCGTAGCTTTCTTCTGTAATAAAAACAAAGGATTAGTGTTTGTTTTATATATGTTGCCCCAAGCCTCTATACAATAAGTCAAGTATGGAACAATACATGAATAATATAATATATGAAGTGTTGATGACTCCAAAAGACTCTTTATTTAAAAGTCCAATACTTTTACACAGTTTTTATTTTATATATTTTATATGGGGTTTCCAATTAAGTGTATGATCCAAGATGACCCCTAAAAACCTTACTTCATTTACTCTTTCAACTGAAGTACCATCTATGAACAATCTGTCTTCCTGTTACCAAAAATCATTGTAATGTCCAGTAATGGTCAGTTTTCATGTACAGTTTGACCCCTTCAGTATCTGGTTGACATGGAGACAGGAGTCTGCATTTGTTGCTTTTAATCTGCCGGACCCTGTTAATCCATCAGCCCAGGCTCTGCAGCTCGCAACACATGATAACAAAGTGTCAACAAACCGTTCCCTTCTCAAGGCCGTTCTGTGCCAAGCCTGGACTTTTATAAGAGTGGCTGTTTTCAGCTTATATGAGTTAATCATTTGTATAATAATGATAATAATAATAACACAAATCAAATTCTTTCCCCTTTACACCCAGAACTCAGCTCCTGGCAGGCCAGGCTACATCATTACTGCCATCAGCATCATCATCATCATCATCATCATCATCATCATCATCATCATCATCATCATCATCACTGCCACCATAATCCTCCTTGCTACCATCAGCAGCAGCAGCAGCAGCATTATCACTTTCATCATCATCACTATCATCCGCATCAAAATCATCATTATTATCACTTTCATTAACATCAACATCATATTATGGTTATCTTCATCATCATTGTCATCATCACCATCAACCTAACCAGATACATTATTTCAACATGATGACATTTGATATTTTACAAGAAATCTATTAAAAAAATTTCCCTTATTTTACTTTATTAGCTGTTGGTTAAGTTCACTTTTGCATTCACAGGGGCTGCAAGTAACATTTGAATATCATAAAAATTTCCATTCAAAAAGTGAAACTTTTATATTAGTATATTTGATGCATTCAAAATGTTTATTTCTTTTAATGTTGATGATTATAATTTACCACTAATGTAAATCAAAAATTCAGATTCAGAATATTACAATGCCAATTTAGACCGATGCAAAAAGAGTTGTTTTAGAAATGTAGAAATGAAAAATATGAACATTTAGTTGGGGCTCCTTTGGCCTGGATTACTGCAGCAATGTGGCACTGCTCAGGTGTTATGATGTTGCTCCGATAGTGGCCTTTAACTCTTCTGAACTGTTGGGTCTGGCATGTTGCATCTTCCTCTTCACAATACCACATAGATTGTCTATGGGGTTAATTAAGGTCAGGTGAGTTTGCTGGCCAATCAAGATTAAGAATACCATGGTCCTGGAAAATGAAATGATAAATGACCCACACTTGTATAGCGCCTCTCAGAGTAAGGACTCCAAAGCGCTTTACACTACAGTGCATCATTCATCCATTCACACACACATTCACACACTGATGGTGATGAGCTACAATGTAGCCACAGCTGCCCTGGGGCGCGCTGACAGAGGCGAGGCTGCTGAGCACAGGCGCCACCGGTCCCTCCGACCACCACCAGCAGGCAAGGTGGGTTAAGTGTCTTGCCCAAGGACACAACAGCAGAATTCTCTGTCTGGAGCCGGGATCGGACCTGCAACCTTCCGATTACTGGACAACCCGCTCAACCTGTTGAGCTACTGCTGCCCCGAAATCTGCATCTCCATAAAGTTATACAAGAAATATACACACCACCCATGAAAAAGTTATTTTTCTTCTAACAAAATAATTTATAGAATAAAAGTAAATAAATGAATAAATAACATAATAATAATGGCTTTGGGTGCAGTGGTGGTCTTAGAGGACCTCACAGGTGCACTGGCCCTCAGTTGGGGGCAACCAGTTTTATATGAAATGTATTTTTTAACATGTGAATATTAAAAACTTTGGGAGATTTGTACAATTTCTGTTTTGTCTATCTTATATATATATATATATATATATATATATATATATATATATATATATATATATATATATATATATATATATATATATATATATATATATATATATATATAGGCTATGTATATATATATATATATATATATATATATACATAGCCTATATATATATATATATATATATATATATATATATATATATATACATAGCCTATATATATATATATATATATATATATATATATATATATATATACATAGCCTATATATATATATATATATATACATACACCTGATATACACACACACACAGATAAATGAAAACAGCTAAATTAAATTTTATGTTCCAGTCAGAATGCCAAGTGTGGGTGAAAATAGTTCAACTAATAACAAACAATTATACTTTTACTATTTTTAGAATAATAATTTTAAAGGCAATCAGACATTTAAAATATTATATCCGGGTGATAATTCTTTTGTTGGTGAGGATTCTAGTGTCAGAGCTGTACAAGTTTATTATATTGTATTCTGTTTACTTGATTTATGTTTAGCATTTTAGTTTTAAAATATTTCATTTCCTGAATTTTTTTGAACCATTTAACAAAATGTTGGTATTTTTAAATTTCCTTTCCAAAGTAAAAACCCATCAATATATAAATAAAAATCACAAACTGACATCAGTACTCAAAATCAGAATAGACGCATTAGTATTTATTACTGATAGTATGTCACACAGAGACAAAGACAGTCTTACCACCGGCCCCGCCAGTTTAAGCAATTGTGTCAGCTCATCTTGGTACTTCTGGGGTACCCAGGCCTGTATTCTCTTCAGGCAGGAGCTCCAACACCTACCAGGGTCCTGCTCACTCGATTTTGGATTCACCTTCTCTGTCTCAGTCTGTGTGACCTCTGCTTTCCCAGGAGTGTCCATACCCAAGTCCGGACTGAGTTCTGAGCAGACTGAGAAACGTGATCTGGATGTGGGACTAAGAGGAGGGTTGGACCCGTGTCCTCAGAACCAACCACCTCCTGCTGCTGAGTGGGGTGGTGCTGCCATGCTGCGTTCAAGTTCACTAATACTGATCCTGCCTTAAATCTGCACGCCCATTCCCCTCAAAACCACACATTCATAATTAATTTACATGTTGATCTTTGTAGATGTACCAGATAAGAATTATGACAAGCCATTCAAGCCTTTCTTGCAAGACTGTCCTCTATTGGAACAGAATGTTTTCAGTTGGATGTTCGTCCATCACTGATTAACTTTTGGAGTCAACCGTACTGAAAATGGCCACGAAAGCTAATCAACCTTAGCAAACATAAACTAGACATCCAACTCTCAGCAGCATCTCTGGGTCATTTCTTTTACTTCGGGAAATCTTGCTGGGAAGATTTTTAAAATGCCCTGAGGGACAGAAACGGTATGTTTTTTTCCAACAGAGGCAGGAATCTATCCTCAATGGGTAAGATAGTAATGGTAATTTTAATGAAATCACTTCATCACGTTCAGCTTTTTGTTGTTTATTACTTGTTAGAGAGGTGTGGCAAATAGTTGCACAATCAAAATGTTCACAGAAAAAGAAAAAACTGGTTTCCTGCAGGGTTCTGAGAGTTACGATCAGCTGAAATCGAGATCAGCTGTTCTGCAGCCATGCCCTAAAGTTAGCAAAACATCTGTGAGGGTTCACATTTTCACTTCTTTTTGAACAAAATAAAGTGATGCTTCTCACTGCATGGCGTTGCTGACATGCATGAAAGCAAACATCAGCATCACATCTGCAAACCGCTGAATTGTGTCCCTAAAAAGATGCCGAACTAGATTTGTTTTAGTTTGAAACTATTTAATCGTGTGGAGAAAAATCATTATTCAGCTAACGATCAATGTTGTTTCTCACTACAGGATCAGTGTTGAGCTGACATTTTATCATTACGTAACATTGAGCACATAAGTGTTCTGCTGGTTCTTATAAATGTCTATTCACATGATGGTTTGTGTGTCATTTGACAACAAAATCACATTTTTGAGGAGAAATAACATTGTTTTGAATGTGAAGTTTCATTTTGCAGGTTAAGTGAGGGGTTTTGCCCATTGTGTGTGTATTTTTGGATTTGTGTGTAGAGTTCTGAGATTATGAGGCATGCTTTCAGGAAATGTGTGTAAACAATTGAGAAAAACTGTAATACACTAAACTGATCTCAGATCACATTTAGAGCATAATCAGACAGAAACAATCAGCTAGAAAGTTTCACAGGTTTGTAAAACATCACTGTCTTTAACTCAGAGCTGTTAAATTTCAGAGGATCAGTAAAACAACACAGTTAAATTTTAGCTATTTAGTCAATCTATGACGACCAGAAGAGAAAGAAGGCCCTACAGTAACTCTGCTCACATCACATGTGATGAACTGAAAATCAAAGGTCAGGAGAATAAAGTTCAAGTTTGAGAGAAAATCTACTGGTTTGAGGAGGAAATGCAGCTGATGGCATTTTTGGTGATGCTGACACCAAGTCCATGATGCCCAAACCATCAGCCCTCCACCACCATGCTGACAGCTGGTGTTAGCTGTTTGGTTTTCTCAAATGGGCTGCGGTGCATTATGGGTTAACATTTCCACTTTGGTCTTTTCTCTCCAAACAGTGCTCTGTAGAAAATCTAAACCTTGAAACTTTCCAAACCCAAAGCCAGAATCTTACTGGGCTGCAGCTGCTGGTAACAAATTGTGAACAGCATTTGTAAAAAGACTCATTCCTTATTGGGGGTGGGGCCTGAAAAGGGGGTGGGACCTTTAAATAGTGTCTTTTTTTCTTCTTTTTTTCAAAATGTAGCTTGCTTGAATGCTTTCATCTACCTACTTATAAGATCTGCTATGGATAGACATTTTTTTTATTATCCGGTAAAATTTCAGATGAAGGAAGCATCAAAGTTACAGGAAGAGCACACATGAGGATCTTCACATATAGCTGTGAGAGACTTCAATGAGAAAAACAAACACCTGTGGAATGTGGAACGAATCAGTATCAAACAACACAAAGATGATTTCCTGTACTTTCTAAGACCTATAAAGGCACCTGATGACTTCTGGGTTCTGACAGCAAGTAAAATAGGTTCAGGGTTGAGGAGAAATCAGAACCTCCCTCTGGAAAACCCCTCACTTCAGATTACCACTCCCATATGTCTGCATCAAACACGAAAACAAACAAACAGTGGAACAACAATAAATAAAGTGGATGTCGTTGAGCGGCTCACAGAAAAAACTTCTACCTGAGATATGAGTGTGTCGCAGGTGGTCGCTAAACCGGTGCCAACGGAAACACCAGTGACGTTAACCACCTACAGGAGAACCGATAACCTAAATTATGCAATCACATCAAGAACAAGCAAAAGCCTGGGAGAAGGTTCCCAGGAGAGTTCAAGCTTCTTCACCGCAGCGGCGTGAGATACTCCTGCATGCTCAGTTTTCCCCAGATGACCGCAGAACAGCACGCTGATGATACTGATCAGGAAGACCATCAGCTGTGAAACGACCTGAAAAAAACATATCAGACACAAAATCCTCCAGAAAAACATACAAGCTGGGTTTAAACAGTTGAGACACGTGAAATAAAGCTCTAATGATCTGTTTATGAAGCCTTGTAGAAAGAAAACTTCCCAGAGTGACCCTCCTCCTCCTCTTCATCCTCGTAATGATTCAAATACTAACCCAACTAAAATAACCCCCAGGTATGTTCCTCGTGTATGTTGTGTTTAGGGAAATTTTATAAAATTATTTGAGCTTACAGTTTTTCTCAGTTGCTTTGGTGCATTTCTCACAACAGAATGAAACTTTGCACAACAGTTCAACCTCCACAACATGTAGTCGTTTTAGCACAACCTAGTGGCGGTTTCATGTTCATTTCAAATTTTTTTGGACATGAAGCAGTTACAGTTTTTCTCAGTCGCTTTGGTGCGTTTCTCAGAACACTATTAACATTTGCACAGCAGTTAGTGCATTTCTCAAAACAATTAGTGCAAACTGCAAAACCTAGTGGATAGCCTGCAAAAGCACGTCACATGCTCAAAGTTGATAATCCATTCCTCAAAAGCAAGTATTCATGTCAATGAAACTGTCAGTGCCATCAAAATAAAAAGTCTTGACACCATCTTTATGAACAAGATAGTCAAATGGCTTTGTCATGTTTTCACTATGACAGTTTATAATTTCAGTGTTTTCCATTGCAAGAATATTTGGTGACACCAGAAAATGCTCAAGACAGCACTATGCCCTACTTGTACAGCCATTTGAAATGTGCAGTAAAGTTACTGTAGATGTTATGGGAGTTTTGGGAGTGACAGAGACACTGAATACGTCCGTTTTACATTTTTACTGTACAGAAGTGTTTGTAATTCTACAGCATTGTGCAAAAGAAAAATATGCTACAGTCACTTGTTTACTGTAGAATGCATGTAAACAAAAAATCACCCTTTTGGTAGAGCTGTGCACAAATGTGAACAATATACAGTACATGTAACAGTACATACAGTATTGCACAGTACTGTAACATACAGGTACAGTAAATCATTCTGGCACATCCAGACGTTCCTGTCTGTCTGGCCACATATTTTCATCTACATCACAGCGGATGTCGTCCCCCGCAATGCAGCGAGGAATGTATCTCCTGGAGTGGCGAATCCATCCTCTGCAGGACTCTACTGTGATGTTGTCACATGCTGCACCCATGGCTGCTAGCAGGGCCATTTGCTCATGTGGATGTTGGTCATACAGTAAACTTTCCACCTCCAGGCAGAGAAAAACTCCTCTATTGGATTACACCTCCTCATGAGTGACAGATGAAATTCACCTGTGATCAATTGTTCAATTTAGGAGACATTTCCAGAATAAAAAGATAAAGAAAGGTATAGAATTTGCTTGACAGATGACTGAAATTTGACATTTGATAACTAGTTCAACAATTTTGTGTGTAATGACTCAAGCAATGAAAGTAAGACTATTAGTTTTATTGAGAGTGATTCAGCATCCATAAGTATAATTCATTTTGACTGACATGACATAAGCAAATGGAAATGTCAAAAAAACAGCAGAGAAATGTATGAAAGCAACTGGTACATGTCCAAAATCATTTGCTGTTTGTTCAGAGAAAGGAGAAATTGCTACTATGATGTGCACAAATGACTAAATGTTGTGGAGGTTGAACTAATAGTTATGAGAATTTTAATTCTGATCTGAGAAACGCACCAAAGCGACTGATAAAAACTGTAAGTAAGTACAAATGTGTAAAGAATGGTCACTTTTGACTTGCTATTCATCACTATCTCCTTGCTTTTATCATGAATGTCACAATTATTTATACTTGTACCAGCTGAATAGTCATTGTCCTTACAACTAATAGTCTTCGTTTCATTTTTTGTGTCATTGCACTCAAAATTGTTGAACATCTTGTCAAACACTTTGTACACCCATTTTGAAAACCCTATTTTTAAGGAGTTTCCATGGAAATCTCCATAAATTACTTTTCTCAGGTGAACCTTATCTCACACTAATGAAAATTGGTGTGTGTCCTGGTGACAATTGGACAATGTATGTAGTGGTTTGGGATGATCCATCACTCTGCTGTAGTCAGGCAGTGGTTTGCAGCACACGACAGCATGCGGATGGACTTTCTTCCTCCTTACACTCCATTCCTAAATCCAACTGAGGAGTTTTTCTCTTCCTGGAGGTGGAAGGTATATGACAGGCATCCACATACCCAAATGGCCCTGCTAGCAGCCATGGATGCAGCTTGTGATGACATCACAGCAGAGTCCTGCAGAGGGTGGATGCGAAACTCCAGAAGACACTTTCCCCGATGCATCGATAGAGCTGACATTCCCTGTGATGTGGATGAAAATATGTGGGCAGATAGACGGGAGCATCTAGATATCCATGATTGATATGCAGCCGTGTCTGTTCAGTTTATTTTTTTGTTTCATAACTACTGCAGTAAGGCTTACTGTCTAAGTGAGTTTATGTTTGCTGTAAAACGTTTGTTTTACTGTATTTCCCCAGTCGCACAATGCTGTGAACAGTTTCAATTAAATATTATCAAGAGTGCATATGAAGGGTCTTGATTTTCCTTTACAATTTATGGTTTTCAACATGCCATGCATGCTGTCCACACTTGACATGTCATTGGGAAGCACCTACAAAGAAATCCGTCATAATGAGAACATGTTCAAACCATTTGAGTGCTGGTGAAATGACTTGTAATTGTGACAGCCCTGACACTTTGATTGATTTAAGTACTTGCTTTTGATGAATATATTATCTGTTTTGATTAAGGGACTTGCTTTTGAAGCATTGACAACTTATTTTGAGCAACTGACTTTTCTTTTTGACGAAAAGACTCACTTTAGCAAGTTATCCACCATGTTTTGCAGTTTGCACTAATTGTTTTGAGAAGAGCCGTAGTAGTGGTGCAGAGATCAATTCTGTTGTGAGAAATGCACCAAAGCAACTGAGAAAAACTGTAAATATCTGCAAAACAAGCTGTTCCTCCTGTCTAATTGAATTACCTGTTCCTGATGTCTGTTGTATATTTAAGCCCTTCTGTGTCTCATATCGGTGTTGGATCTTCACTTGTTTTAGTCCTGTCGGTTTGTTCACTTCGTGCTGCACCCTTGTTAATACATCTGTAGTTTTATGTACCTGACTGCCTCCTGCCTGTGTTCCACCTTCATTTGGGTTCTGCCTCACCACACCACTCCACGACAATAGCTTTTAAAAACAAACACGGTCACAGAACTCTCACCTCTCCCATCAGCTGTCATCCTTAGGCCACACCCTCCTGATATCGGAACACACATCGCCCTGGTGTTGAGCGAGAGAGCACTCAACACCAGGGACTGATTTCCAGCTCTAAATGTTTTTTGATTTCCGCCACTTCAAATGGTGTTTTTCTTTTTGGGACTTTGGTAGTTTGTCCTAAAGTTGAAGTGGTAGCAGCCGACTATTTCTCCTTTGACATTATTGAGCAGAGAACCTCTCACATCAGTGGTGATCTGCTGCAAAATGTGCAATCCTGTAATGAATGGAGGACCCAGGAAAGTGTGATGGTTCAGTGAGACACACGACTGGATGGTCCAAAGTTGGTTTCATTTCGAGCCGTGTTATTGGCTGAGGTTTTTAGACAAATGCGAGAACCACTTTATTTTTTTGTTTCCATTTTTTTTTACTTTTTTCCAGAAAATGTTTATGGCTATATTGTATTAGAAGTGTTAAAATGCATGAAAAACAATTCCTTAAGCTAGCTTGTTTTGCAAATTTGTTATTTTAGATTTAATTGGGGAATACATTTATATTAGCACCTATTATTAGACACAAAAGATCAGTAATAAGTATCTACCAAGAGGATTAAACTAATAATGGTAAGCAAGTAAGTAGTAAGTATATTTTATTTACATAGCACTTATCACATACATACAATCACAAAGTGCTTCACATAGATCAAAACAAAAATAAAACAGTCATAAAATCATAATGATCTCAAAACAGAAATAGATCAATATCAGAAAAAATAAAATTTGAGTTAAAAATAAGAAAATAAAAAATTTAGGTAAACGCAGCTTTTAAAAAAAGGGTCTTTAGCTGTTATTTAAAAGTGTCCAGACTGTCAACGCTGCGTAAGGATAAAGGAAGATCATTCCAAAGTCGGGGTGCAACAGTCTGGAAGGAGGGATCACCACGACTTTTATATCTGGTCTTTGAAACATTCACACGGTTCTGGTGTGTGGACCTGAGGGCTCGGGTTGGAGCTTAAGGCTTTAGCAGTTCAGTAATATAGGGAGGAGCTTGACCATGTAGAGCCCTGAAAGTTATAGTCAGGATTCTAAAGTTAATGGGTAACCAGTGCATCGACGTTAGAATAGGAGTGATGTGTGCTCTTCTGGTTGCTCCAGTCAGGAGCCTTGGTGCAGAGTTCTGGACCAACTCAGGGCAGTCAAGTGCTTTTTTTAAAAAAACATTTGAAGAGTATGTTACAGTAATGTAGATGGGAGGAGATAAAGGCGTGGATAACCATTTCAAGTTCATGTTTTGACACCAACCTTTGCAGTTTGGAGATATTTCTTAATAAAAACAGTTTCACACCAGTGACTCTGAGAGGCCTTCAAGAGACATTGATTGGTCAAAAACAACACCAAACTCCTTAAGTTTGTCTTGACGGTAGAGGATAAATGACCAAGTTTTGAGTAATCATGCCAGTATGACCATTTAAAGAAAAGTTCTAATATGACGTAGTTTTGTGTCTACACCACCATGAAACTTTTCATTAATAATATTAAAGGGGACATATTATGCAAAACTCACCTTTTGTTTGCTTTTGTCCCACCATGTAGGTCTTTACTGTCTCTATAAACACCCCAAGCATGAAAAGCAGTTTTCTATAGGTCATTAGTTTTAGGAATTATGTGCATAAAACAGTTAATAAAAACAGAATAGAACCACCTCTCATCTGTCCAAGCTGGGGGAGCAGCAGCTCTACTCCAAGTCCGTCCTGATGTCGGAGCTTCTCAGCCCATAGCAGTCTGAGTGGGGGAGGGGTGGGCGTTGCCAGCTACATACTATTTTCTTAGAGCAACACTAAAGAGATTTTAACACAGGTTATCTCTTTAACTTATTCACAGCCAGCCGTTTCCTGATCAGTAAAGCCCTTCGCTGCCAGCATTTTTTCTGTTTTTTTATTAGCCACAGAACGTTGCACACTAGGATGATGTCGATGCCCAAACTACCAAAACAAAGAGTAGACTCACCTCTTACATCAGGAAGAATCCACGTGTTTCGAGCGTTATTCATTCTTTCATAATCCATTGTTGAATTGTGATCGGCAGAAGCTTTTCCGGTTCACGCCTCACTTTTTTTACAGCAGCGGCCCAAAATGATCTCCTAACACATGGATTTTCTGTGTCCTGATCGCGTGACGTGTGACATATGCGGATGTTTGTTTTCACGGTGTGGGGGCTCGTTCCGACACCCCACAGTAAAAAAATGCAAATGACAACTTTTGTCATCATTGACGACTTTTGTCGTCATTGGTAGTGAGTGCGTTTACATGCAGCCAGTAACCCTTTTAAAACCCGAATATTCACAATAACCCGGTTCCGCAGATCCTTGTAAACACCGCCAAAAACCCGGATATGCTCATAAACACCTGGGGTAACCCTTTTCTAACCCGAATGTTTGGTCGTGTAAACGCATACCGGGATATCCCCATCAAAGCGTGTGTTCTGCGCATGCTCTGTTCACAAAGAATCTTGGTCTTTTGAGTAGCGAGACGTCTTGTATGCGCCAGAACACCGGAAGTAAACAAGTTGGGAGCAACATGGCGAGTCGCGGTACAGCACCACACTTTTGGAGTGATGAGGAAACTAAAGCGCAAACAAACGCGGTCGCTATCTCTTCCAAACTAAGAAACATGTTGTTTTCACGGATACCGGAACAAGAAGAACCGGAAATGACGATATTGCATCTGGACGTAGTTCATACGTCCTGACGCTACCCCAACGTCCGCATTTATATTGGGTTATGCAAGTTAGGGGTAACTCTTTCTATTTATGCTTGTAAACGGGTTATTCTGATCAACTCAGAAACCCGAATCCCGACTTTAACCCGATCATAACCCGGATATTGGCTGCATGTAAACGTAGTCAGTGGACGGTTGGGTTTAAAATGACAACTGTTGTCGTGAATGGCAGTGAATGAGTTAAAGGTGTGGCTCTAGTTTAATTAATACATTTAAAATAGTCTCTTGTAGGAATGAATGCCTTGTAAGTCGTACTCTGGGGAAACAAAGCACCGGTGCACCAGTTTCAGGAAGTAGAAGTGAGCTACATTTCCAACTGGACCACCATGCAGTTACGGATCTGATGAAGGCTATAAACAATTGAATTAGGAATATCCCGAAGATCCTGTGTAATTTGATGTGATAAATCTACTTGCCATACATTCTCTTGAAAATAAACCCAGAAGCTCCAGGACTACGAGTCTCTCTGAAAATGCTAGCAGCTAGAAGACTAAACGTGGTTGGAAAAATATTCTTTTTAATCAACATGTGATACTTACAAGGACAGTTACTAGTTATATATGCCTACTTTTGCTTATAGGAGAAAAATTATAGTGAATTTTAAACTTAAAGCCACCAAAAATAAATCTTTGTAACTGAGTTAGAAAAGGGTTGAATGCCTTCTCCAAGTCAGAGACGAGGTCCTGCCACAAGCGGAGGAATCTCTTGGTCACCAGTGAGGGAAAGATGGAGCGTGAGATCGACAAGTGGATTGGTGGTGTCTGCAGTGATGCGGGCGTTGTCATGATCTGTCATGGTGAAGAGAGCTGAGCCGGAAGGCAAAGCTCGATTTACCAACTCTCACCTACGTTCACAGCTTTGGGTAGTGACCGAAAGAATGAGATTGTGGATACAAGTGGCTGAAATTAGTTTTCTCCGCAGGGTGTCTGGACTCTCCTTTAGAGATAGGGGGAGAAACTGTCATCCATGAGGGGCTGGGAGTAGATCTGCTGCTCCTCCACATTGAGAGGAGCCAGTTGAGGTGGCTCAGGCATCTAGTAATGCTTCCTGGACGCCTCCTTGGTGAGGTTATCCGGGCATGTCCAACTGGGAGAAAACCCAAGGGAAAACCCAGGACACGCTGGAGGGACCATGTCTCTCGACTGGCCACTAAACACCTTGAGCTGGCCCAATCTATTCTGATGAGCGTTTAGCTAAATATGCAATAAAGAAATTCTAAAACTAAGTTGTTAAAATTAAATTTAATGGAAGTAGTTGAGCATTACAAAGCATCAACAGAGATTGCCATTCAAAAAGAAAATCCCTGATGAGAAAACTGCATGTTATCATGGCCTATAACAGCATGCGTTGTGAGCACAGATCCTTTAAACAGGAGGAGCTCCATTTGATTGAGGCAACTTTACACAAAGGACTGACAAGTGGATTCGTTGGGAATCATCTGCATGATTCCCATACAACCAAATGGAACAAAATGGTTAAATCAAAACAAAAATTTGCAGTACATGGTTCCCCAAACTGAAAAACAGGCAAATATACTAAATGTTTCTCCAGTCAACATGCACGTTAGGTCATTTAACAGAACATTCCAAGTGAAAATGCTGCAGCAAAATATCTCATAAGCAAGTTTGTTTTACAGAAAACGTTGGACGTTTTCGACAAATTAAACTCTGACAAGAGGGTGTAGATACGTTTTAGCTGTTAAAGATGTGGTTCGTTTGTTTAATCAATACAGCTACAGTGGTCTCTAGTAAGAATGAATGCCTTCTAAGTCGCAGTCTGGGGAAAAAAGCTCCAGTTCACCAGTTTCAGGAACCAGAAGTGAGCCGCATCGGTGTTAAGCGTTAGACAGTTGGATTTTGAATATTATTTCCTAATATTTGGACATCTCACCTCTGACTGGCTGACAACAACTCAACTTTACCACTGACTCTGTTTGCTTTGCAATGCGGATCTCCACAAATAACACAAGTCTGGAGGAGTCCTGCTGTGTGGTGGAGTTGCTAAGGCTAGCGGTTAGCCTCTGCGAGCCAAGACGTTCTCTGCTGTTTCCTGGACGCTAAACCAACAACAGGCTTCCCTGTTGTGAAACAAGATGAGTGAGTTTATGAATGTTCAGTGACAGTGTGACGTGGATCTGTCAGGATTTTCTAACTTATCGTCTAATCACGCTTATGCAGGAGATAAGTGTAGGAGACTATTTTCATCTTCAGCCTAAATGAAACACCCAACTGGGAAGGGAAGACCCGGGCCACGTTGGGGTGACTATGCCTCTCAACTGGCCAGGGAACGCCTTACGATTTCCCTGGAAGAGCTGGCCCAAGTGGCTGGGGAGAGGGAAGTCTGGGCCTCTCGGCTTAGGCTGCTGCCCCCGTGACCCGACTAAGGATAAGGGGCTGAAAATAGATTAATGGATCATTTAAAAAGGCTTATCAGTGAACCACACCTTTAAGTAAGCTCTGAAATGAAAAATCAAGAGTGTTTACGCTCACTTTGAGATTTTTTTTTGATTATATCAGGTCATCTTTACTATTTGTCGTCATCTGTAATAAGAAAGCACTTGGTGTAGCCTTTTACAACCTTCAAAATAACATTTAAACCTCAAGAATTTTAAAACCCTCAAACCTACAGACCAAAAGACAAATATCAAACGTTTACTGTTTCCTATGGTCTGACAGTTCCTGATCTCAGTGCATAGTGTTTTTGCTAATTAGAAAAATAAATTAAGATTGCAAAAAAGAAGAGAAACAGGATTGAAAGCAATATTCCTAGACACATGAAGGATTGGTCTATCTGCAGGTGGAAAAATATCCATAAATAATACCACAGGTGTGTGCAAATATGCACTGAAGTGAACACAGTTCATTAGAATGAGCAGTTCCTAAAATCACATAATGCACACACGTCAGCATTCAGCTTCAGGCTTCGTTTGATCCAACAGCTTTGCGCGACAGTTTTGGTTTTGTAAACAGTAACATTCAAAAAAGTCCTTTCAAACAGCCTGAGCCAGTGTAAAGATACAGAATAAACACAAGTCCTATTATTTGGATTCTCCTTCGTCCACGTGGCAATCCCAGGAATAAAAAGGAAAAGGCAACTGGACTTCTAAGGTGTTGTTGAACAACCACACTATTGAGGTCACAAGAGTCACAAACCCGCCACTGTGTTATGCGAGCTGTCGATATCGGCCCACTACGACTCACACGATGGTGGGGTGGGTCAGTGACCCTGTGTAACGGTGGCGGCACTATCACTAATTGTTCTACAGTACCTTAAAAGTCTGGTACCGAATTATAATTTTGGATTAAAAGGTAAAATAAGTCCAGTTGCCTTTACGTTAAAAACTCCTGAGAGTCAAGTCTTCATAATGTTGTCGGTTACCGTAAATAAAACCTGCGGTCAAACTCAGGATGGTGTGTAAATACTTGGGCATGCTGCTTCGCCTAAGTATGAAAATGTCTGTAAACATTTGTTCCTCTGTTGAGATCATTGGATTCTTCAAACATAGCAACCTGTTCGATAAATTACTGGATAAATGTATAAGCTCGATACATAAAGATACATTCAAGTACATCGGTTTATAAATACTACAGATCCACGCTGATGATGGTCTGGATTGTGCAGCATCAACAGTCACCACATGCACCTCTAGGTAGGTTCTCTGTCTTGTAAACAGTATAAAACATGGCTCCTTAACACTGAGTCCTAGTTAGCACTTGCCCTCGTTCAGAGGCCCTGAAGATGTGGGGACGGGTGGGGGGGCTTCAGAAGGTCGTGGCCCACTCACAGTGAGGTGAGGGTGCGGAACAGCTGGGTGAGGCAAAACACGGAGGCGGTGAGTGCTGTACACTGTTTGGCAAGCAGCTTGGTGCTCAGGTCCTGGCAGCTACGATTGCCACTGACTCGCTCTGCCGCCAGACAGAAGTCCCTGAATGAGCGAGCCACGTCGACCAGACCTGCCACTGCCTCTGTATTCCTTCGGTCACACCTGTCACAACCAGAGAACCAGAGACAGATGCCGGCCAGCTCCACCAGGGTCCGGAAGCTGTCTGCCAAGGAGTGAAGCATTTCCTCTGGGCCCTGTCCAGTTCCTGCCACCTCCTGGCAGCCCGACATCAACCGACGTGCTTCTAACTGGAGAAGTCTTTTATTCTCTGTAAAGTGCGCTGGGCAGGTGTCCCTTGGGTGGCGGCCTCCATGTCCCGTCACAGATCGGTCAGCACCGCTACCTTCCAAAATAGAAAGAAGCGTGTCCACGTCCCTGCGAAGAACTTGGAAACCTGCCGGAGGTTTGGGGTATCGCTGCTGACCCAGATGACTGATTGTGTCCTTGTGCTTTTGAGACATGTATGAGTTCAAGTTGTCTGACTGTGGTGAGAGAAGAGGGCTGAGCTCTGAGGTACAGGAGAAAAGGATGGGATGCGGGAATGAAGGTGAGTGGGTGGAGGAGGTGGGGATAAAAGAAGGAACAGGAGGAGATGTTATGAGATGAAGACCTGGTTCAGGAGTCTGGCGAGTGCCACTGTTCTGGGAACGGCGGGAGAACTCGTAGACTGTCAGCTCCTCATCAAAGCTGTTCTCACCGCCGAAGCAGTTTGAGTAAACCGTGGGACAGCCACAAGCATCCAGCGGTACCTGGACACCATCTGTAAAAGTCTCACACCCGGATGCAAGCACAGAACCACAACCAATCTCAGACTTCAGGAGTGGAGGAGACCCCAAGTCGACTGCAGTCTTTGATTGGGTCAAATCCTCACAAATGGTAAACACTTTGCATCCTCCTGAAGATGTCTTTGGTGAGTCTGAATTCGTGTCTGAAGGTCTACAGAAACCTAACAAAGGCCTGTCACTACTGGCACTTTTTACTATTTGGGACTGACCATGAAAAGAAAGTCCAGGTCCATTCAGGTTTTGTGTAGTCACCACTATTTGTGATGGAGCAGAAGATGACTGACTGCTAAAATGAAACCCTGGATTGTCTTTCTGTAAACTGTTTACTTTGGTGTTCAGTTCTGGAGAACTTTTGATAGGTCCAGGAGTGTCTTCCTTCAGGCCGATGGCATCTTTCTGAAGCAGGCTTGCTGTGGAGGTGGGAGGCTCCGTTACTGGTCCTGGTGTGTTCTTATTGTAACTGGAGAAAGAACTTTGCTGTTGGGATTTGGGCTCAGTCTGTACTGGCTGCTCGAAGCTTTCTTCTTTTATCTCTGACCCAAAAGGAGAACTCTTTTCTGGCATTATTTCAAAACCAGACTCCCTGTCCACTTCAGATCCTGTCACCGTTGCGTCTGAATCATCCGACTCGACCAGGTCAGCTTCCGTGTCCATCTCCAAGTCAAGAGTTGGATCAGCGCTGTGAACATCTGACATTTTTCTATCTGCATCATCACGATCAGCATCCTCAGCAGGACTCCCAACTTCAGCTCGATTCAGACTTTCGTGGGAGCGTGACAAATAAAGAGGTAAACTCTGGATCTTCCCTCTAAGTGTCGAAGCAGATAAGCGCCCCATGATGCTCGGCGAACAGGACTGAAAGAGGAAGTGAGTAGGAGGCAAGAGCTCTTTGGAGAGACTGTTGGGTTTAGCCATCATTAAACTAGCCAACTTCTTTTTGGCTTCAGCGCTCAACAGGGTGGAATTGCTTTTAGGTTTCTCTGCTTTTTCATTGGAAGTTTCCTGAAGCTCGCTTTTGAGTCTGGGACCAGAGCTAAACGTTGGAGATAAGACGCTCGTAGCAGCCCCGAGCTTCGCTGTGATGGAGTTTATCGCGAAAGCGTAGTCAGCCTCGACAGAACGACTTATGTTTGAATCATCTTCATCTACTTCAGTTGAGTGGCATTGTGCTTTCTCATCATCCGAAGCATAATTTAGAGAATTGCTAACATCGACATCATCGTCATCGAAAACATTGTCTGAATTGGAGCTTTCTGTAATTTCATCATTCGCAGTGACGTTAAATTTAAGAACGCTGATGGCTTCTTCATCGTTGATGCTTGTGAATACGTTGGCGTCAGTAATGTGATTATCGTGGTGTAAACCAAGGTCTGGACTTTGTTCACGACCTAAAATCTTCGGTTTCTTTGAGGTTTCCATGTCGCGGATTTCTTCCTTCTTCATCAAACAGTCACTTTCAGATTTGTGTTTTTGAGGCAGAAGGGGTGACGGTGGAGGAGGTGGTGGTGAACACAGTAAAGGGAAACATTTATCCACAAATTCTTCTGTAAAACCTTCAGGTGGTATGGTGTCCTCCTGTGACCTCTCTGCTCCTACAGGGGGCCTCGGTGAGAATCTGTCCACCTTCCTCTCCTCTTCCTCCTGGTCTTCCTTCTTTTGGATGTCAGGTAAAAACATGTGACTAGAGAACACACCTGTTGGCTCCTCCTTCCCATCCCCTCTTCGATCTGCACTCTCCTTCCCATCCGGATCAACTCGACAGCGGACAACAGTGATGTTAGAAGACACCACCTTCATCAGATCCGTAACTGGTTTGGATTCCATTGCATCCGGTTCCATCTCCATCTCCTGTGTCCTGGCCCTGGAGGAGGATTGGGTGTTTTCTCTCTGGTCAGAAGCAGAGAGAGATCTGGGTTCATGTGAGCGTACTTTGGACAGGATGGGTTTAGACTCCAGCTGAGCTGGTTCTCCTTCTGCATGAGTGAGTGAGGACACAGTAGGACTTGGAATCTGGGTTTGCCCTGAGGGTTCTGGATCCAAACTAAGCACGTGGCCATTGCTGGATTCAGCCAAAATGTTCTTAAGGATCCTGCCGGAAGCCAGTTGGTGTTTAGATTCTGGATCAGGTTCTGGATTGGTCACTCTGGAGGTGTAATCAGTTTCCATGAATGAGCGTCGCTTTCTTGACCTTTTCCTGAAGTGGAAAAGGGTTTCTCCGCCTTCCTTTCCCTTATCGTCCTGTTGTTTGTCAACTTCTGCTTCCTCACCTTTACCCGAATCCATCACAGTTACTCTGATGTCGCTCAGACTGACACAGTTCTGCTTCGTTTCTGTGCAATCTGCAACAAAAGAAGTGTGAAACATGTTATTCTACATCTTGACTAACGATCAAACGGTTTCTTTTAGTTTTAACCACAAGATGTCGCTGTTCGGTTGTGCTTTAATACATCATCTATTTCATTGTTGGGATAAAAGCCTCAAGTCAAAGTGTTCATCTCTGAATAGTTCTACATCTGCCAGCTTCAGCCACCAGGTGGCAGCAGAAACAGCATTGTATATGTGCTAAGGACTGAGCTGGACAGTGACAGAAACATCTTGTGATTAGCTGCTCAGTTGGATCTAAATCACCTCTTTGGACGGAGACGGAGGTCAGATCTTCAGGTGAGGTGAAGCGATCTCTGGCGTCATAGAACTCCTCGTCTGAGCTGCTGTCACCAAAGCCAGGGGGCGGCTGGAGGATGGGGACTGGCTCCAGATCTCCCCTCTCATCCCCCAATATCTCCTCCTGCTCCTCCTCCTCCCAGGCTTCTCTGACACCCAGACCCTGGGAGCGTGCAGGGCTGCGAGCGCTGTCGGGGGTGATGTTGGAGCAGAGGTTGTAGTAGCAGCGAGCGTCGCTTTGATCAAAGTTAAATACAAACTCTTTTTGGGAGGACAAGGGGGATGACGGAGAAGGAGTAACGGGGTGATCTGTAACACCACCCTCCTGACTTTGACTTCCTACCTCACCTGCTTCTCTCAGCATCACACCCAATTCTTTCTGCACCTTCCTCCTCAACTCTTCATCTTCATCCTCCTCACTAGCTTCAGGAGGGCTTGGCAGGAGGTCGGCGAGGCGGGAGAGCTCAGCAAAACACAAAGAGGTGTCAACTGAGCAGAGATCACCCGAACCGGTTTGGACATTGGGGCTCTGAGAGGAAGTGGAGATGAATGGATCATCGCCATCACCTGACTTCCTGCTGCCCACCTGTCCGCCATCACCTTCACTGTTGACAGCTGTGAGGCGATGAAGAGGATGAGAGTGAGCAGGTGGGGGAGTGTGGAGATGAGGCAGAGCATGGCTGCGTTGGAAGGGAGAGCGAATGCAGAGGTGAGTTTGTGAGTTGGGATGGATGCAGGAAGAGGAGCAGGATATTAAATCATCTTCCTCCAGAGCATCCAGAGAGTCGCTGGAAGGGCTGGTGAGGATCCGAGAGTCAGTCTGACACGAATCTGATGCTTCTGATGGCTGCTCGTCTGCTGCTCGCATCTCCCCTCCACCTCCAGCTCTCAGCTCCTGTCCATCTTGTCCTCTCGACTCATCATTCATCATCTGGATCTGTATTTGTGCGACATCCCTCTCCGTTTCTTCCGCGTCTTCATCCCAGCCTTCTCGATTCTTCCTTTCCATTTCAGCATCTTTCTGCTTCGTCTTCTTTACCTCCAGAAGTACGCCTACCTTCTCTTTGCTGCCTCTAGGTCTCACCCGCTCTCTTCTTTTCCGTCCGTCGGAGTCTGATGAAGATCTGACACGAAGTCTGTTGCTGTGAGATGTTGGGTTGAACAGCGGCTCCATGTCCAAGTCGGATGAGTCGTCCGAGTCACTGGCACGCCGTGACACGTAACCTGCAACACACACATGAATACATACACATTTTAAAACAAAGGCATTTATTATGCAGATTTGAAGAATTCTTTACGTTTCATGCAAAACAGGAGCAGATTTGTACAAATTTCTAGTTTTAAGTTTTGGTGACATAAAAAGAAATGTAGGCCTGCAAATGACTTTTACCAGTTTTTTTTTCTTGTTGGGAATGTTTTAATAGACTGCTGATGGAAATTTCAGACTCTATAAGGACCTACAATACCTTGTCACACAAATCTTAGGCTATTTGAGATGTTTAGAATGTTAATTATTGATGTCTATAAGTAAGAAGCTGTTGATCACAAAGCAGATATAAAGGAAGCCACTTTATTTAATTATAATTCAATGAAAACCCAACATTTAAAGGGATATAGAGCTCCGGGAGTTGACGTCAATTCTCCCGGCATGCAACAGTTCAAATCGAACGGCGCCATCTTGGCAGGCAGAAGCCCGCAGCTGGGCTATTTGTTATTGTCAGAAAACTCAGTCAAACGGGAAATATGGTAGATTCCTGTTGTGCCCCAGGATGCAGAACAGACGCGGACGACATAAGGAATGAGCCATCTACAGGATTCCCCAAGATCCGGAGCGCCACAAACATTGGATCATTGTAATAAAACGCGCTAGTGACCGGGCTGAAATGAAGCTGTGGGATCCCGAGAGTAAAGGTTTTCGCTTATGCAGCGACCGCTTCATATCATGTACTTAAACCAACGTTTCCTCAACTGTGTATGGTATTTATTTTAAATGCTTTTATACGATTCTTAGTGGGCTTCCTAAACTTATTTTGGCGTGGCTTTTTCTGTCTTATTACTCATAGCAACAAGTAAACATCACGTAAAACGTTGCCTCGTGAGTTCTGCGTGCTGCCGTTTACGTGTCTTATGATCACAGCAATTAACCGGCTAAGCTGTATTTCATTTTTAAGCAATGGTTGATCAATTGTCAGATCACACATAAAAAGCACTTTGGATTGCTATTATCTGTCTCACCGAGACAGATCTCAGACAGATCCTGAGACACTCCTGCCTGACATATTTATTTTATTCACGGAAAAAATCAAACTAGTGATTTCTCTTGGTGTTCAGTTTATACATTCAAACAGCACAGCACTCTATTTAAACTACTTACATGTAAATCTGTCATTTGTTCATCCATCCATTTTCATCTGCTTATCTGGAGTCGGGTCGCAGGGGCAGTAGCCCAAGTCGAGAGGCCCAGACTTCCCTCTCCCTAGCCACTTGGGCCTAGCCTAGTGAACTAGATCAAATTCTTGCTTTGCAAAGTTTGGTCTAGGCATGCTCCATTGGAACCTCAGCAGCTCCTATCAGGACTCTGGCTAGCCAATCACAGCTCTCTAGAGGGGTTTCAAACACATAAAGAGCTGTGATTGGTCCATAATGGTGGGCCAATCATAGTGCTCTATCTGCATAGTGAACAAATCACAGAGCTTTATCCGCTTTGTGGGCCAATCAGGGCACTCTATATGCCTGGTGGGTGGGATGATGCAACAGAGTGAAACAAGAGGATGTCACATTCATTGTCCAGTGGAATGCGAAGATCATTTGAAAGACAACGGTAGAACCCGTCCCACAACCGAGAGCCGTCAATGGAGCATGGCCAGACTAAATAATACATTTATTTAGTCTGGCTTGCCAGGCTAACTTGGGCCAGCTCCTTCAGGGAAATCCCAAGGCGTTCCCTGGCCAGGTCCGCTCCAACAGCTTCTGGCGTTTTTAAAAAGTATCCCAGGGGCACGGTATGGGTCGGAGATGTTTAGTCTATTTAATTTCTGACTATTTAAAATGATTTCTTCGGTTTTAAAGTGTGAAGTAAACTCCAACGGAGAAAAATCCAAGCCGATCCCGTTCATTTTGTTTACCATTGTTGCCTGCCAACATGGCGTCTACTTTCTGAGAGTCACGTGACATCCAGAGCTCTATTCTGGTTCTTTTAAAGGTCAACTTTACTGAAAAGCCATTTTTAAATGATTATTTCCCATTATAATCAGCCATTTTGAGTTTTTCATGCAGGCTGAACAAGAAAATAGTCTCCTACACTTTTCTACTGCAATTTCTCATAGAAAAGACAATTAAACTCTAGGATTTTAGCAGCCTGACATATTTACGTCACACTGTAATAACATTCATGGGCAGCCGTAGCGACACAGTAGCTCATCACCATCATGGTGTAAATGTGTGTGACTGACAGTGCAGTGGAGTTTGGAGCCCTCTGACTAGTAAAGCAGGACATTTACCGAGTAGTCCTCCTACTGGAGCTATACTCATCACTGGCAGATCACTAATAAATTAGTGGCCAATTTCTGGTCTTTAAAACAACTTTTGTTAAAAAAAATGTCATGCTGAAGTGTTGAGCCAGGCGTACACTGTGCGACTTTTTCACTTCTTTTGAGCCGATTTTCCACTTGTGTGAAAATCCACAAGACCGGGGCGGTCGTGTAGTGTACAGGGGGTTACGCGAGGCGATTAACACCACGTGACCAGCTACCGATCAGCAATCGTGAGCTCGCACGGACTTCTGGAGTGTTTGATATTTTGCTCGTTCCTCGTGAGGGTTGAAGCGGCGCAGCGAGCGGCTGCAACCCAAAAAGTACCAGAACCGCTCACGGCGCATGCACAATCATGCATGAACACCGCTCGCCCGCTATTTCCCTAATAACACACTCTGTTCGTTTTTATTTCTACACGTTTTTTACACACAGTTACAAGGATTGTCAAGAAAGCGTGTTTGTCGTCTTCATGTCAAATTAAACTGATCACAAAACACAGATTTACTTTCTTTATTTCGTTTTCCTCATCCAACCCCCATAAATCCCTGTGTGTCCTCCTGCAGCACTCCCGAAGGACAACAGGCAAAACAAGACAAAAAAGTCTGACGTGTTGTGTAAAAGCAGCTATTTTAGCATATTTTTTAGGTCCGACGTGTTGCTACCAGACGTACAGTGTGAGCAGTCAGGTCGCATCCGAGAACTGGGTCGTACAGTGTGAGCACATGGCTCGTGAGCTCTGCCCTGCGAGGAAGTCGTACAGTTTGAGCTGAAGCGGAGTGCTACGAGTGAAAAAGTCGCAAAGTGTACGCCCGGCTTAAGAAAGCTATATTAAACAGTAAATGATGAAATGAAGAAACACTGACAACAATAGCCGTGACTCTACCTTCTTCAGCAGACACTCTGTGCTTCTTGTCATCCATCCAGGTGAAGATGTTGAGGCTGGGGTCGACGAACACGCGGCAGTAACCGGCTATGAGGCAGGACATGTCCTTCGCTGCTGCAGCCTCCAGCAGTAACGTGATCGGCTTCTCGCAGGGAGAAGGAAACGAGGCTTAGGCTTCGAATGAGAGGAAGAGGGTCTCCCACTTTTCTTTAGGGTCCTACCTTGATGTCCTGTAGGTAAATCTTGACAAGGCTGACTTTGTCCGATTCAGGCAGCAGCTCCACGCGTGTGATGTTGCTGAATTCGGTCAGGTTAGTCAGGATGCTCAGCTTGTTGTTGACCACCTGACTCACCCCGTAGCGCGCTCCGACCAACAAGGTCACCGTTGACTCTCGGTCCTGGAGCTGATGGAGTGAGTCGGAAAACCATCAAAGGAATGGCAGAGGAAGAAAGAGGAGTTAGAACAGAAATCCTAGAAAAGAAAGCAAAAAAGACATCTAGAGTCGTCAGAGAAAGTTATGAATCTTTGTCACTTTCAATGTCCCGCACATCTTGTCACGTTTTAGTAAGCAAAGAGATATTTTAGCTTGTTTTCATTATGAAAAAAGGGGTGTCAACAAAATCATTTAGTCATTGTCATGGTTGACGAAAACAACACTGTTTTGCACTAAATTCTTTTCAAATAAAATTATTTGAGCTGTTTTCTTTCCGAAAGTTTCAGTACCTCCCAGAATGAGCCTTTCAGGGCTCTGTTACATTACAAAAACAAGATGGAGCTGGCCACGCCCACCCCTCCACCACTCAGGCTGCTATAAGCTGAGAAGCTCATATCCACAAGAGGCTAAAAGTAGAGCCTCAACTTCTCCAGCAACAGCAGCTCCCTTTTGCTTGTGAGAGGTGGTTCTATACTCATAGCCCCATTTGTGACATCTCACACTGGGACATTTTGAGACGGCTTATTTTGGGTACATAATTCTTAAAACCAGTGATAAGAGAACAGATGGGCATTTTTTTTATTTATTTTTTATTTTTTCTTCATTTTTTATAGAGGCAGTAGAGATCCTCATGGCAGCACAAAAAGATGCAAAAGGTGAGTTTTGTGTAATAATAAGCTCAAACAAATCTCCAGCAACATTTAAGTGTGGTCCTTCCACTATGTAAAGATGTTGAGAACCCTCACAAATGTTTTCTAAACTTGTTCTGGCTTCAGTGTTCAACCTCATTCACCTCTAAACTCTAGTTTCTGCTCGTTCCTCCATCACACAGGTAAGGTTTGGCTCCTACTTCTAAGCATCACCTGCATCCTGAATCATTATTGGTTCTGTTCTTGAAACAGATACAACTCCTACCATCATGGTGGCAGAAAAGGATTTCCCCCCAAAACACTTGAGGTCACTCAGCTCCTCCAGATACGTTATCCGTGTCCGATGGACCGACAGGGTCTTCTGCTTGGGATCCAGCTGCGACTGGCTCTTCTTCATGTGGTAGCTGATGGCCTTCTTCAGGTCTTTGTCCCGCATGTTCCTCAGTAATGTGGATGACACAAAGTTCTCAATGCCCCAAGTCTTCCTGGAGTAAACACACAGAGAGATAACTTAAGGGTGTCGCTAGTGTAAATCTTGGATGATTATGAACTGCAGATGGCCCTACACACAGATCACCCATAACTAATATTCTCATAGATCCTTTTTTAGAAACAAGAGCAGGTTTCCATATCAGAGGCCTGCGACTAGTTCTCACCCGCTGTCACGGAGCGGAGCTTCCCGTCTCTCTGCAACAAAACGCTACTGAACCATCCTTATCAGTTGAATATGTGAGAGTTCCACCAACAGCAAAGGGATCTCAGGATAACCTTTCTCAGTGGCCTAGTGGTAGAGTGTCCGCCCTGAGACTGGGAGGACAGGGGTTCGATTCCTGTTCGGGTCATACCAAAAACTTTGAAAAAATGGGACCCAATGCCTCCCTGTTTGACACCCAGCATAAAGGGGTTGGATTGGGGGGTTAAACCACTAAATAGTTCCCGAGCGCGGCTGTGTCTGCAGCTCACCGCTCCCCCAGGGGATGGGTCAAATGCGGAGAACAAATTTCGCACACACACCTGTGTGTGTGACAACTAATGGGACTTTAACTTTTAACTTTAATATGGTCGTGAGCTCATCTCTCACAGAATCATATAATCACAGTTTTCACAATTCACAATATCTGATGGTCTAAGACTGTAGTTTAATTATTTTGGTATAACTCCGGTTTCAACAGTGTTATCAGCATTAGTAAAAACTGGTGTGTAGCTTATAATCAGCATTTTAAACATAAATTGAAACTGAAGCTCAGAGAATCGGAGTCTTGCTGCGGCATCCCAAAGGTGTGTTTTTGTTGATCGATTGCAGCCAGGAGTCGTAGGTTTCCGAGCACGCCTGAATACTGTTTGAGGCTGAGCTGGGTCGTGAGACGGCTCATTGAGCTGTCGCAGAGCCGGTCACACTGAACGTTCGCAGATATACAAATCACCCTCACGTTCACCGTGTTTTGTCACGATTCTGCTCAGGACATGGGATTTGGCTAAGACAGCCAAAAATCGCACAAGGTGAACCGGGCTTAAGACTCTGTTGTTAGCACGTTTTGTTGGAGCGGACATGGGCGGAGCTTCACTGAAACAAACTATTTCATTTCTGGGTATAAATTCAGGCTGACAAAAATTACTCGTATGACATCTCAATAGTGCCAACGGTAATACTTCATCATATTTTGTGCCTCCCTTTGTTCTCAAAGATTTAAAATAGCATGATCTGGAACTTTTAAGTAAGTTTGTGACTTTAGACGTAAAGTCCCACACAGGTTCGGTACACACACATGTATGGCAAGCCAAATGAGCATTTATTCTGATATCAGGATATCAGCCAGAATTGTCATGAACATGTAAGCCATTTCTGTCCACTAGTTAACTAGTTAGACATGTTTGTGTCAACTAGTTAAATATCGAGGGTGAAAATGTGCCCACTAGTTAACTAGTGACAGCAGAAATGCGCACTAGTTAACTAGTGAACACATTTAGGCTTCAGTAGTTAACTAGTTGACACAAAAACTGCTCACTAGTTAACTAGTAAAAGCAGAAATGCATAGCAGTCAGCTACTTGAAGGTATTTGTCTCACTAGTTAACTAGTGAGGGTCAAAATGTGCACACTAGTTAACTTGTGGTAGACATAAATGCGCACTAGTTAACTAGTGAACATATTTTGGCTTCACTAGTTAACTAGTTGACACATAAATGGCTCACTAGTTAACTAGTAAAGACCAAAATGCATACCAGTCAGCTAGTTGAAGGTTTTTGTGTCTCACTAGTTAACTAGTGATGGCCAAAATGTGCACACTAGTTAACTTGTGGTAGACATAAATGTGCACTAGTTAACTAGTGAACACATTTTGGCTTCACTAGTTAACTAGTTGTCACATAAATGGCTCACTAGTTAACTAGTAAAGGCCAAAGTGCATACCAGTCAGCTAGTTGAAGGTTTTTTGTGTCTCACTAGTTAACTAGTGATGGCCAAAATGTGCACACTACTTAACTAGTGAAGGCTTAACTCCTAACTAGTTAACTAGTTGGAGTAGGTCAGTGCCACTAGTTAACTAGTGAACCATTAATGGCTCACTAGCTAGCTAGTTGATGGCAGCAGGCTCACTAGTTACCTAGTTGATGCATCCATTGTCCAAACTAGTTAACTAGTGAGGACATAAATGTATACTAGTAAACTAGTTCAAGTCTACATTCACACTAGCTAGCTAGTTGCGCAGAATTCTAATTAGGAGGCGGAGAATTTCTCAAATTAAGACTCTCTATTGGCTCCCTGTGTCAAAATAAAATATGACAACCAATCACAGTGCAGAATTTCGTAAAATCCCACCCCAAACATTTGCATGCGGCACACAAGTTAACATGCTGGCCAGAGGAACCTCAGCTAGTGAACTAGTAGTGGCTTCAGTGTGACACTTACATGTAAACTTGTGAAGGCAGAACTGCTCACTAGTTAACTAGAGAGGGTACAAATGTCCACTAGTTAACTAGTGAGGTGCAAAATAAGTGTCACTAGTTCACTAGTGGGCCCCAAATCGCCCACAAGTTAACTAGTAAGGTGCGGATATGCTCACTAGTTAACTAGTGAGGTGCAGATTTGCTCACTAGTTAACTAGTGCGCCCTAAAGCGCCCACTAGTTAACTAGTAAGGTGCAAAAAAGCATCACTAGTTAACTTGTAAAGTGCAGATATGCTCACTAGTTAACTAGTGGGCCCCAAAATGTCAACAAGTTAACTAGTAGGGTGCGGATTTGCTCACTAGTTAACTAGTGAGGCACAGATATGCTCACTAGTTAACTAGTGATGTGCGGATTTGCTCACTAGTTAACTAGTGAGGTGCAGATTTGCTCACTAGTTAACTAGTGTGCCCTAAAGCACCCACTAGTTAACTAGTAAGGTGCAAAAAAGCATCACTAGTTAACTTGTAAAGTGCAGATATGCTCACTAGTTAACTAGTGGGCCCCAAAACGCCAACTAGTTAACTAGTAGGGTGCGGATTTGCTCACTAGTTAACTAGTGAGGCACAGATATGCTCACTAGTTAACTAGTGAAGTGCGGATTTGCTTACTAGCTAACTAGTGAGGCGCGGATTTGCTCACTAGTTAACTAGTGAAGTGCGGATTTGCTCACTAGTTAACTAGTGAGGTGCGGATTTGCTCACTAGTTAACTAGTGAGGTGCGGATTTGCTCACTAGTTAACTAGTGAGGTGCGGATTTGCTCACTAGTTAACTAGTGAGGTGCAGATATGCTCACTAGTTAACTAGTGAGGTGCAGATATGCTCACTAGTTAACTAGTGCGCACAAGACGCACACTAGTTGCTGTTTTTGGAGCAATCTAGTTTACTTGTTATGTAAAAATGTGTTCTTACTAGTTAACTAGTGACAAATTTACCTTCACTAGTTAACTAGTTGACATATTTGGCCTTTCTAGTTCACTTGTAATGGGACAGGAAGCACTCACTAGTTAACTAGTGAGCATATCTGCATTATAATTTTTTCTCACTAGCTTATAGAGGGCAAACTGAGCCTTACATGTTAAGTAGTGAACACAAAACACTGTCACTAGTTAACTAGCTGCAGAAAAATGCCCCTCAAACTAGTAAATTTGTGGAATTTGAATAAATACACACTTGGCTGGCATTCTGTGTAACATGTTAACTAGTTTGACCGCTGTACTGCTCACTAGTTAGCTAGTGAGCAAATCCGGCCTTTACATGCAAATGAAGAAATGCAGAACAGCAATGTGATTGGTCCATGTAGGACTGAGAAACAGAGAAAGTATGGCGGACTCTGTTCAGGCTGTTCTAAGAGAAAATTTGATAAACTAAGATCGTTTGAGCACATAAATATGTTTTGACGATATTTGTAGCGAGAAAGTTGTGGTGTATTGCTGTAATCTTTGTTCAGTTAACGTGTGCAGTCTTTAGTTTTCAGTTATTAGTCTGAAAAAGCCTGGAGGCGGAAGGCAGCGGCAGACAGCATGTCTGTTTCTGTTGACAGGAAAGTGCAGAAACTCCGCAGAAATCTCCGTCAGATATATTGTTTCACATTTGTACGGAAGCGACAAGTTTATAATAATAAAAAAGGCTCTATTTTACATACGTTGCTGTAAAGCCTGCCAGCACTCATAGTGTTTTAAAGGTATGAATTTGCGAAGAAATGTAGCACCTACTGCTGGTGGTCTAGTGACTAACGCGTTCGCCTGCAATGGTGAAGGTCGCGGGTTCGATACTGGATCATACACTTTAGTTTTGTACATTATTTCACTTCTTTTCTTTTGCATAATTTTTGTATTTATGTCAACAAGAAACAAAATACGTAACGGATTAGTGGGCAGAGTTACACACACACACACACAAACACACAAAACATGTAAACAAGTATTTTATGAGTATGAATCTGATTATTGCCGACAGTCGATATGTGTGTCCCCCTTCCTCAATCCATCCTCGCAAAATAAAATCATCGGCACAGCACAGCAGGCTTTCTCTTGATCCAGAACTAGCACTTCGAAATTGATCATGTCCGCGGCCATCTGCTGCACAATCAGCTGCTCGCATCGCGGGAAACATTGAAAACAGCTTCATGAACTGAGACACAACAGGGTTAACATCGACAAAAAAATCCACAAATAAATCTAAATAATTAATGCCATTTCCGTCTTTTTCGTTGAAATATACAAATAGCAGATCATAAATCTAGAGCAGAAAAAGCTGCTGCAGGAAGCAGGGTCTGTAGTTATTCATGCACCAATTCATCAATGTGATTATTGATCAAGATCAGGTAAACTGATATTAATGTTGCAACATTTCATTTGATCATCTGAATGATACCACACAACTGAATGACCTGTTGAGTCTCTGCATATTCAGGTATTTACTACGGAAAACAAACAACAGCAGGCAGCAGCAGGACTCCCCATGTTATTTCTCGGGTCGCTGGCCCGCGGTCGTCGGGGCCGCTGCGGTCAGCTCTTAGCCGGGAAGCCCTCGTTCGGCTGCGTGGGCTGCTTCACCGTGGACCAGCTCCCAGCAGCCGCTGGTCGGGAGAAACGCTCTGGCTGCAGCTCCGATCAGACCCTACCAACACCTCGCCACAGACAGCACCGCATTAAAAGCCCACAATTACGACCCGCTCCCCAAAGTTACAGTTCTCAAGCACTGATGAACACATACATAACCCACAACAGCTATGAAATGTGTGATATTTACGGCAAAAAGGAGATATTTTTCAAGCCGACGTGCCAATGTTAACCGCAGTTGGCTTGGAAATGTGCTGATTTTATTATTTTTGTCAATTAAAATCCCCCTTGTTTGCTCTTACGTTTTACGAAAACGCAATATTAATTAAAGCACGCTTTAGTGATCAGCATGTAAAGCAAAGAAGAAATGTGAACATTTCAACCCATTTCGAACCAACCAGTAATATGATTTCTTAACACGGTGCAGCGGCAGCATTTAAAAACCAAAATATAGTTTTTACTCTCCAAAAAAAGGAGAAGACAGTCACGGTGCAGCAACCCATTTTAGTCCATTAATCTCCACAATAAATATCCAGACAGAGAATTTCTACGGCCTCGCTGTAAACTCCAATGTCACCCAGGACCAGTCTTAAAGAGACAACGCGCTTAAAGGGAAAGTGTGTAGATTTCTGGCAATAGGGGGTAGTAAATACCAAAGTCACTGCAAACAAGCTGTATTTTTTGTTCAAGTGAGGACCTTACTAACTAATGCTCATAAAGCCAACAAAACTCTCTGGACTCTAGCTGTAACTCTCAAATTAGGATATGAAATTAATGACTCAGGTTCACGCTCCAATACATTAATTGTTTGAGAAATGCATCTTTTTATGTTGAGTGCCATCCGCCAAATAACACACGAGAAAAGGAAGAAGAAGAGTGTTGTTGCACAGTTTTCAAAGGAGTCAAAAACCACCAGCAAAACCATAAATACAGCTAAATAAACATAAAATCCAACATGGCGTCCTCCAGAGAGTCGGACCCTCGCCTGTGTATTTTATTACTATGAAGGGTACATGAACTGATTAGGAACACAATGTCATAGGGTCAAAGGTCAAGGTTGTGTGAGGTCATATATATATCAAAAATTGCCTGAACGGGTT
This sequence comes from Nothobranchius furzeri, assembly GCF_043380555.1. Lineage (NCBI taxonomy): Eukaryota > Metazoa > Chordata > Actinopteri > Cyprinodontiformes > Nothobranchiidae > Nothobranchius > Nothobranchius furzeri. Next base: position 8,158,743 of record NC_091744.1, on the reverse strand, counting down.
GAATGATTTTGACCAAATCAGAGGTGATAGCTCCCTATCAAAGGTAGATAAACTGATCAGGTCACAACCTCATAGGGTCAAAGGTATAGGTCGTGTGAGGCCGTATATATGAAAAATTGGTTTTTGTGTGCAATATCTTCTGAACAGGTTGAAATACTTTGACCAAATCGCAGGTGAGAACTCCCTATCTAAGGTAAATAAACTCATGAGGTACAAAACCTCATAGGGTCAAAGGTCAAGGTTGTGTGAGGCCGTATATATGAAAATTTGGCTTTTGTGTGCAATATCTCCTGAACGGGTTGAAGGATTTTGACAAAATCAGAGGTCATAACTCCCTATCAAAGGTAAATAAACTCATCACATACACAAGTTCATAGGGTCAGAGGTCAGTGTCATGAGAGGTAATATATATGACCAGTCAGGCATATCCCGCGACGCTCTGCATCGATTTCCAGGGCTTTCTTGTTTCTACAGAGTTTATGTAGGGTGCTGCTGGTTTGGGGTGTTATGTCAGCAGGCAGAGTTTAGGAGTCTGACAGCTGTGGGGAAGAAACTGTTTCGGGACCTGGTAATCTTAGTCCATAGGCTCCTGTAGCGCTTCCCAGAGGGCAGGAGGGTGAAGAGTCCATTCGATGGGTGACTGGAGTCTGATGGTTTTCCCTGCCCTTTTCAGACACCAAGAAAAAAGGAGAGTAACTTTATTTTGTTTGTGTGATTTTATTTTGTTGTGTGACTACTGGTTGCAGTTCCCTGTTCAATTGATTGCTGTTCCCTGTTAAATTTAAAAAAGAAAAAAGTCTAAAGTTTTGTTTTGACTGGAGAGAACTAAAAAAGGTTACACTGTCTTCTGGTACTAGCTCAAAATAACAAGTGGTGCTTGCTGCAGAACCACAAAGGCGGAGCTGCACCAGAGTCAGCCCCGCCCATTCCAGAATCAGCCCCGCCCATTCCATTAGAGTCAGTCTAATTCCTTCTAGTTGTCAGACTTGATAGCATTCTGGAACCAAAGAGGGTGTTATAGCTAAAAAATGCAAGATTGAGGACGGAGTTGAGAAGTTAATTGAACAGTTTTTGTAAAGGTTCCATATAATTAAAAATCTAACTTTTGGAACTTTTAATCATGTTATATTGTCATTTCCTCATAAGAAACACGCCAAAGCCATTTTTAGCCTCATTCATGCATTTTCCTCCCATCTCAGCTTCAATTTGGTCTCCTCCCCCGAAGCGGGTCTGGTCTTGGTTCTCAAATCTGGATATTCTGTGAATTTTCTGACAAATTATTTCTGAAATGACTTCTACTGAGACACCGCCAATAAACAATACATCCCATCTCAGAGACACACTGGGCAGCACAATTACATGTAACGCCACTTGATTTATAACAGATGTGGTGGTGTAGTGGTTATGGAGTCAGGTTGACATGCTGTTTCGCCTCCCAGTAGTGTAAGTTTTAGGTAGTTTACAACCTCTTTTCTTCATTTCTAGCTACACTTGCCAGTACTATGTTTACAACAATTTACTGGTATACCGTTTAACATATAATGTGTTTATTTATTTATTTATTCGTTTATTTAGCCAGTGTGAGTCCATTTGTGAGCAGAGTTTCAACTAAAATGCTGTTTAGGAACGACCAAATTCAAAGAACTTTTAGCGACATAAATATTTTGCTGAAAAGAAACATTACAACTAAAATATAAACAAATTGAATGTGGCTAAATAGACTGCTGATGACCCCACCGAGAATCGAACCAGCATCAGCTGAGGGGAAAGCAAAAACCAACTCAGACGATTTTACCACTAGACTACCAGAGGCCGTTCAATAGACTGAAGTGCTGTTGTACACCACTCTTATTAGACCAGCTGTAGGCAGATATTCGCTAAAAGAAACCTTTTCATTTCGAGATATATTCAGTCTTTGTCATGTAGCAAGTTATATTTATCTTGTTTAATTGGAGTATAGAACATAGCATTAACGACTGTAAACTAGTAACAGCCGTAATTCATGTGGGTCAGGTCAGTTTGCGATAAAGTTGAAAACAAAAACGGAAGTCAGTGGGCTAGGCTGAGTTTGCGTGAATGGGCGGGGTGCAGCTCCGCCTTTGTGGTTTTGCAGCCAGCACCCTCTCCAAAATAACCACAGTTTTTTCCCTCAGTGTCATTTGATCTATTTCTTGGGAAGATGGATGGATGGATGGATGGAGATATATATATATATATATATATATATATATATATATATATATATATATATATATATATATATATATATCAATAATTATTTTTAATATAGCCTTTTTCAATACCAAACTTTCAATACCAAACAAAAATGAACTACAATAAAATTACTGGCACACTAAATTCCAATTCTCCTCAATGGGACTTGAACTCGCCAACTGATCTCCCTTACACGACACCAAACGAGGTGCTTTACTTGATTTGGGAGGGGGGAATAAAAGCAGTAAAACAATAAAACTTTGAACATTACAACACAAAGAGAAAATAAATAATGTTACAGCAATTGCGGAATGCCATCTGCGGGATTCGAACCCGCCGCAACGACCAACCAGTAGGTGTCAAACCATGACTAATGAGTGCAAGCCTTGGCGCTCAGGGACACCCATCAGATTGTGAGGCCACAGCACATACGTTTTAGACTGGGTGGGATTCTTATACCCAACAGGAGTCTTCTGCCCGCCTTCTCATTAGAATATGCATAATTTGTGTTTCAGGCACTAGTTAACTAGTGAGCTGCTGCACTGCCACACATGTAAACTGGTGAAATTTCAATTGTTCCACTAGTTAACTAGTGGACAAAAATGGTCAGCTTGTATGTGTTTTTAGATGCAACTAGTTAACTAGTGAGCAAATCTGCACCTCACTAGTTAACTAGTGAGGTGCAGATATGCTCACTAGTTAACTAGTGAGGTACTAGTGAGGTGCAGATATGCTCACTAGTTAACTAGTGAGCATATCTGCACCTCACTAGTTAACTAGTGAGCAAATCCGCACCTCACTAGTTAACTAGTGAGCAAATCTGCACCTCACTAGTTAACTAGTGAGCAAATCCGCACCTCACTAGTTAACTAGTGAGCATATCTGCGCCTCACTAGTTAACTAGTAAGCAAATCCGCACGTCACTAGTTAACTAGTGAGCATATCTGCGCCTCACTAGTTAACTAGTGAGCAAATCTGCACCCTACTAGTTAACTAGTTGGCGTTTTGGGGCCCACTAGTTAACTAGTGAGCTTATCTGCACCTTACTAGTTAACTAGTGATGCTTTTTTGCACCTTACTAGTTAACTAGTGGGCGCTTAAGGGTGCACTAGTTAACTAGTGAGCAAATCTGCACCTCACTAGTTAACTAGTGAGCATATCCACACCTTACTAGTTAACTTGTGGGCGTTTTGGGGCCCACTAGTGAACTAGTGACACTTATTTTGCACCTCACTAGTTAACTAGTGGACATTTGTACCCTCTCTAGTTAACTAGTGAGCAGTTCCGCCTTCACAAGTTTACATGTAAGTGTCACACTGAAGCCACTACTAGTTTACTAGCTGAGGTTCCTCTGGCCAGCATGTTAACTTGTGTGCCGCATGCAAATGTTTGGGGTGGGATTTTGCAAAATTCCGCACTGTGATTGGTTGTCATATTTTATTTTAACATAGTGAGCCAATAGAAAGCCTCAATTTGAGAAATTCTCTGCCTCCTAATTAGAATTCTGTGCAACTAGCTAGCTAGTGTGAATGTAGGCTTGAACTAGTTTACTAGTATACATTTATGTCCTCACTAGTTAACTAGTTTGGACAATGGATGCATCAACTAGGTAACTAGTGAGCCTGCTACAATCAACTAGCTAGCTAGTGAGTCATTAATGGTTCACTAGTTAACTAGTGGCACTGCCCTACTCCAACTACTTAACTAGTTAGGAGTTTTGCCTTCACTAGTGAACATGTGGACACTTTGAACTGTCACTAGTTAACTAGTGAGACACAAAAACCTTCAACTAGCTGACTGGTATGCATTTTAGCCCTTACTAGTTAACTAGTGAGCCATTTTTGTGTCACCTAGTTAACTAGGAAGCCAAAATGTGTTCACTAGTCAACTAGTGAGCATTTCTTCTGTCACTAGTTAACTGGTGTGCACATTTTGGCCATCACTAGTTAACTAGTGAGACACAAAAACCTTCAACTAGCTGACTGGTATGCATTTTGGCCTTTACTAGTTAACTAGTGAGCCATTTTGTGTCACCTAGTTAACTAGTGAAGCCAAAATGTGTTCACTAGTTAACTAGTGAACATTTCCGTCTCCCACTAGTTAACTGGTGGGCTCATTTTGACCCTGACTAGTGAGACACAAATACCTTCAACTAGCTGACTGGTATGCATTTTGGCCTTTACTAGTTAACTAATGAGCCATTTTTGTGTCAACTAGTTAACTAGTGAAGGTCAAAATGTGTTCACTAGCTAACTAGCGTGTACAGTTTGACCCTCACTAGTTAACTAGTTGACCTGTTGACAAGATATCAGAATTTATGCTCAAGCGGCTGGCCAAATTGGGCAAAGTTAACAAGTGGGATTTTTACATTCAGTAGTCAGCTAGTACGAGTTTTTGTACCTTACTAGTTGACTAGTAAAAACTAAATGTGTTTTAACTAGTTAACTAGTGGACATTGATCTGTCCACTAGTTAACTAGTGAACACACTGAGCAATACTAGTTAACTAGTAAGATATGAAACATTTTAACTAGTTAACTAGAGAGAATTTAGGCCTTACTAGTTAACTAGTTGACATTTAGGCTGTCACTATTTAACTAGTTGACACAAACATGTCTAACTAGTTAACTAGTGGACAGAAATGGCTTACATGTTCATGACAATTCTGGCTGATATCCTGATATCAGAATAAATGCTCATTTGGCTTGCCATACACATGGGTTTGATTTAGCAAATGAGCTCCGGCACTCTTGTGAGCTTCCTGATTTGTTAACGGTTTACCTTTATTTTCTTTGCCAATTTGTTGTGTCGGGTTCTCTAAATTTTAGCAACAAACCAGCCTACATTCCCACCAAACTGTCAGTACTTTTCTCGCGTCTCTCACTTCATAAACTGTAATCCTTAGCTACTTTCTGTAGAACTTTCTTCTAGATATTTCCTGCAAATTAGCAACAAAATAGCCATTTTTGCTTCGAACCGTTCTTTAGTTTGACGTTGTTTCAGCTGTCATCAAGGATATACTGTAAATGTTACAGATACTGTGAATGTTACTAGAGTGTAGCTCACCTTGTAAGATGTCTGACTCCCATGCAGGACACCTGAGTTTGATTCTGGTGTGAATATAGTTCATTTAGTTTCTTTTTTACATTAATGGTATATTTTTTTACAGTAAGATGCTTTTTATTTGAGACTCGCCGAACGGCATTTAATTCACGGATAAAAAAGATGTGGGTTCAACTTTCATTTTGGAACAATTTTTCAAGCAAGGGAAGGGAATGATCTGAGCATGCAGGAGGACTGACCCATCATAAACCTTTGTCGGCTGTGCTGAAGAGAAAGGTACAGAACCAAATTATTTAATTAATTAGCTGCGCGTTCTCCTGTCCTCTGTTCTCCGGGCCACCCACGCGCACACACACACACACACACACACACACACACACACACACACACACACACACACACACACACACACACACACACAGGACTGTCTCAGCTGTTATTTTCGTTAAGGAGTGTGCACGTACAGCATGCGCGCCTCGTGCACGAGCCTACTATTGAAGCTGCCGTTACGCTTTTGGCCTGAGGGGGCAATCACGAGGATAAAAATTCAAAAGTCCGTAAAGTCCCTTTAAGGAGTTGATTCGTATAAATAAAAACAAAGAGACACCATATGCCTCTAGTGATGATTATGTCTAAGCTCAGGCACTCGGCACTGCCGTCCACACACACACACACACACACACACACACACACACACACACACACACACACACACACACACACACACACACACACACACACACACA